>NC_066889.1:23681685-23825807 GCF_022985175.1 Labeo rohita | reverse complement strand
GCAGCCACTGTCTGATGGTGATGATGTCAACGCTCGGAGTCTTCATCTCTCTTGCCCTCATCCTGGGCACAGCAAATGCAGCTTCTGTAAGTCATGATATAAATTCATTAAAACTGGATTGGATTGTTATCACTTGGATTGTTATATGCTTAAATGCTTAACATATTATGTTTAACAGTTCATTATGTTTATGTAGTAGTTTAGTTTAATAATGAAGTATTATATTACTAAAACCATCAATTCCATCAGTTAAAAATGTAAATTATATCTATTTTAACATTTAATTCAGGGCCTCTAAAGAGATAACAATAACGAAAATTTATGAAATGGAAGAAAAAATGATATTTTAATGACTTCTTTTGATAAATTTTGCCTTCACTTGCAAAACATTTGCGTTCACTCACTTTTTTTACGCTTCCACAAGAAAATTTCAGTTCTCTGTGAGCAAATATAAAGTTTGTGGAAACATTAAACATTTTGCGAAAAAGCACAAAAGCTTTGGGAGAGAATGTAAAAGCACTTCGTCTTATTTGATACACCATCATTTTTAGTGGAGTACTAAAAAGCAGTTTGTCAGAACATGGCTTAAATGCTAAATATGCTATACCGCAATTTCTACCAAAATTGCATTGCAGTTGGGAGCTGTGTACACCGAGGGAGGGATGGTACAGGGTAAGAATCGGCTGATTGGTCTCTTCCGCTATATGGACGTGTTCAAGGGAATTCCCTTCGCCGCCCCACCTGGCAGATTAGAGAAGCCTGTTCCTCACCCAGGTTGGGACGGTGAGTACGCCTGTCTGTTGTGGAAGTTTGTTTAGATAAGATTGTTTTCTACAATAAGTGAGTGTACTGACAGTGGTCTCCTGATGACTTTACCTGCACAGGTGTTCTGGATGCCACTGACTACAGAAACAGGTGCCTGCAGCTTACTCTTCTTCAAACTGATGTTGTGGGCAGTGAGGACTGTCTCTACCTGAACATCTGGGTCCCTCAGGGCAGCAAAGGTAATGCAGTCTTGTTCTAAATCACAAGACAAAACAAAGTAGTATGTAAAAGGGATAATTCACTCAAAAATGAACAATTCTTTCATCATTTACTCACCCTTTTGTCATTCCAAACAGTTTTGTCCATACAATTAAAGTCAGTTGGGTGCAGTGTTGTTTTGGCAGTGTTTGATGAGAGAATTGTGAAGTTTAATAGATAAACTAGCCCTTTAAGAATAATTTATTTGCAAATATGGTGTCAAATGAATTTACCCTGCCTGGCTCAATACCTTCTCCCTCGCAGTGTCCACCAATCTCCCTGTTATGGTGTTCATCTATGGTGGTGCATTCCTGCTTGGTAGTAGTCAGGGTGCAAACTTCTTGAATAACTACCTGTACGATGGACAGGAGCTCGCAGACAGAGGAAATGTCATCGTGGTGACATTCAACTACCGTCTCGGACCCCTCGGATTCCTCAGCAGTGGAGATGCTGATGCACCTGGTAAGAAACTGTGTAAAAGATTCCATTTGAATTAAACTCCTACAAATATTGCAAATAAGTAAATAAATCGAGCGTTAAGGGCACATTCCTTTTTATCATTGTGCAAACATCATGGGAATATTACTTTTAGTCCTCTCAATATTCTGAAATTAGTTTAAAGGGGTCACTGGATGCCCATTTTCCACAAGCTGATATGATTCTTCAGGGTCTCAATGTATCGCTGTATTCATGTACAGTACATATGTATGAATTGACTGATTGTAGTATTTAAATGATGACCTGAGCATGTCCTACTCGTAGGAAACTATGGCCTGTGGGATCAGCATGCCGCTATCGCCTGGGTACACAGGAACATCAGGAATTTCGGTGGCAATCCAGACAACATCACCATCTTTGGGGAGTCAGCAGGGGCAGCCAGTGTGAACTTCCAGGTGCTGCATTAAAAAAAAAAACACACACACACAGTTTATGTACAACATTTTAATAACAATCTGATGGCAACGGGTTTGTGTAAATGTTTGATTTATTAGTATGAAGACCATGAGAGGAACTCAGTAATATAGATTCTGTGTGTGTGTGTGTGTGTGTGTGTGTGTGTGTGTGTGTCCGTCCTGCACAGATTCTTTCCCCTAAAAACAAGGGTCTGATCCGCAGAGCTATCTCACAGAGCGGTGTTGCTCTCTGTCCCTGGGCTATCATCAGAAATCCACGACAGCATGCTGAGGAGGTGAGCTTCACCTTCATTAACGTCCCACATTGCTACTCATTCTAAAACAGACTTGATAAAAAGTGGTCACAAAATCTTATGGTGTTTGTTTACTCTCATTCCCAGGATTTTGCTAATTACTTTGTGTACACTTGCTAGTGTTTACTTAGTGAAGTCACCTGTTCTGTTTCACATACAAATTGACATTTCAATGTATTTGGACAGTTAATAATTAATGTGTAGATATCACAACATGGTTTATGTCTACAATTATTACAAATGTCCACTTTAAGATCGCAAGGAAGGTAGGGTGTCCCATTGATAGCGGGATGGTGGCTTGTTTGAAGATGACAGATCCAAAGGCTGTAACTCTTGCTGGGAAGATAAAAATGAGTACATCTGCTGCTGGTAAGAATATTCAGAGTGCATTTTAGCCCTTTAAAATTAATTTACTCACTTTTAAGTTCCAAGCCTCTGTGACTAGTTGCTTTTCCATGCAATTACAAAAAATGTGGAAGCCAACATTTTCAGCAAATAAGTCAGTGAAAAAGAGTTTGAAACAACATGAGGGTGAAATGGTGGAATTCTTTCTTTAATGTGGCTAAATGTGTGCTAAAACCATAGTAAGTGCAATGCAAAGTCAAAATATTAAATCTTTCCATCTTTTCTAGAACCCATTGTAAACAATCTGTATCTGTCCCCCGTCATTGATGGAGACTTCCTCCCCAACGAGCCTGAAACCCTTTTCGGGAATACCGCTAACATTGATTACATTGTTGGAGTCAATGACATGGACGGCCACATCTTTGCCACCGTTGACATCCCCTCTATCAACAATGCACTGGCGTCCACCTCTGTGTAAGTGTGCTACATTATTTATCGTCTGGAAACATTTTGAGAATTTTTAAAGACCCCATAAAATCAGACACCTGTTAAGTCATTTCATGGGGCCTTTAATGGTCCAAATTCTAAAAAATAAACTTCAACATGATTTCCAACAACTGCTGTTGATTATTAACAGGGATGAGGTCAGGTCTCTCGCGATGGCCCTGTCTGAATCTAGAGGAGTAGATGCCGGTATTGCAACTTTTCAGGAGTACACAGTCAGCTGGGGTAGTGACCCTAGTGATAAGGACATTAAGAAAACGGTTGTGGACTTGGAGACGGACTACATCTTCCTGGTGCCATCCCAAGCTGCCTTGTACCTCCACTCTGACAATGCTGTGTAAGTTGACCTCATCTTCTTATTTACTAACCTGAATAGTTGAAACCTTAAAAACAACCTTTCTTCCCCATTAGTTCAGGACGAACCTACTCCTACCTGTTCTCTGAGCCTTCACGCATGCCTGTCTACCCGCTCTGGATGGGTGCCGATCACGCCGATGACCTTCAATATATATTTGGGAAGCCTTTCTCCACTCCTCTGGGCTACTTCCCTCGTCATCGTGATGTCGCCCAATACATGATTGCCTACTGGACCAATTTTGCACATACTGGGTACATTAAAACATTTAAATATTTTACAGTACTACAGGACTAAAACACTTCACCTGAACTAAACTATTCCTGTGTTGTCCGTCTTCCTTTCTCCCTCACAGTGACCCTAACAACGGTGAGAGCAAGGTTCCTGTAGCCTGGCCTGAGTTTGCCAGCAGTGGCCATCAGTATCTAGATATCCACAACAGCATGAACAGCAACAGCGTGAAGCAGATGTTGAGAACACGCATGGTTTACTACTGGACTAGGGTCTTTGCCAGCTACCCTGTCGTCAAGAAGAACTGAGCACTACCAATCTGACTGCAGAATCATGTAGCCAGTTAACAGTGAATATGCTAAGATTCATGCAATAAACAAAATATATGATGATCAAAAGAAGCTGTCTTGTTTTCTGTATTTACTTGCTATGACATCAAAAGAATGCAGTGCTGTTTTGAGCTCCAGTAAGCTGAGAGATATATATATATATAGTTGAGGTCAAAGGTTTATATACACCTTGCAGAATCTGCAAAATGTTAATTATTTTACCAAAATAAAAGGGATCATACAAAATGCATGTTATTTTTTATATTGTACTGACCTGAATAAGATATTTCACATAGAAGATGTTTACATATGTGACCCTTGACCACAACACCAGTTTTAAGTCGCTGGGTTATATTTGTAGCAATTGTCTAAAATACACTGTATGGGTCAAAATTATTGATTTTGCTTTTGTGCCAAAAATCATTAGGAAATTAAGTAAGAATCATGTTCCATGGAGGTATTTCGTAAAATTCCTACTTTAAATATATCAAAACGTAATTTTTGATTAGTAATATGCATTATTAAGAACTTCACTTGGACAACTTTAAAGGCGATTTTCTCAATATTTTGATTTTTTGCACCCTCAGATTCCAGATGTTCAAATAGCTATATCTCGGCCAAATACTGTCCTATCTTAACAATGGAAAGCTTATTTATTCAGCTTTTAGATGATGTATAAATTGACCCTTATGACTGGTTTTGTGGTCCAGGGTCACATATAAGAGAAAATAATAGTTGAATTATAAAAATGACCCTGTGCAAAAGTTTACATGCACTTGATTCTTAATACTGTGCTGTTAGCTGAATGATCCACAGCTGTTTTTTTTGTTTGTTTGTTTTGTTTAGTGATAGTTGCTCATGAGTCCCTTGTTTGTCCTGAACAGTTACACTGCCCGCTGTTTTTCAGAAAAATCCTTCAGGTCCAACAAATTTTTTGCTTTTTCAGCATTTTTGTGCATTTGAACCCTTTCCATCAATGACTGTATGATTTTGACATCCATCTTTTCACAATGAGGACAACTGAGGCAACTATTACAGAACGTTCAAACGCTCACTGATGCTTCGGGAAACACATCTTGTGGACTATATGTAAACATTTTATGTGAAATAACTTATTCAGGTCAGTACTAAATAAAAATAACATGCATTTTGTATGGTTCCTCTTATACAGATTCTGCAAGGTGTATGTAAACATTTGACCTCAACTTTTTTTTTCTTGTAAGAAAGAAAAAAAAAAAGCCCAGTTCAGGAACCATGATTGGGTGTTCATGTACCCTGCTACTGAATTGTTTGTTTTTCATAATCTGATTATCCAAATGAACATTCGCCAACGCACTTGATGCACTTTGCTCATAAAATAAACACTGTATTTTTATTGCTTCGAAATCTCACCTGCGCGTGGGCGTGGACTCGTGAATATCAATCATGTGCTGCGTCACGTATCCACAGATCTCTTCAATGCTACAGACATGCAGTGTGTGACCCCTAGAAAAAAAACAGAGCATGCATAAACAAACACTACCGCTTTCTGTCTACATAGAAACTAAAATGACAAGGAGATCTTATCGAGAGCACTGACTGGCTGTCATAGTGAATGTGACATCGCAGGTGTCATGGAGAATTCACGGGCATCACTGATGTTCAAGGCGGTCGCGGTGGCAGCGATCGGTCTCACCGCAACGCTCGTCATGCTCGATCCATCAGACACGCTGTTCGGAGGAGGATACCCAGAACTGTGGCGGAAAACCGGACTGGCAGGAGCCCCTACGCGGGCGGCAGCCTGCATATTCGCGGGGGTATTCCTCTTAGCGATGGGCTGGTTGTACAGACTGTTATTCGCTCCTCTGGAGCTGCTCCGCGGTGTGGATGAGGTGGGGTACATCGCGGAGGACGGGCGCTCTCGTGCCCAGGCTGCCAACGAAGTGCGGCGGCGACGGAAGACCGGAGAATTACCGCCTGTTTATCCAAACGGCTGGTACCGGGTTTTAGACTCTCACATGCTTGAGAGAGGAGATGTTAAGAGTGTGACAGTGCTAGGTAAGTAACATCCGCCAAAAATGGTGAATAAAACTGCGCAGGTGAGACAAAATCACGTCACTGGAAATAATTTTTGCAGCAGTCAAAGTGTAATACAATCAAATAACTACACAGAAGCGATATCAAATACATTATTTAATAGAAATCTGAACTTGGGAATAGAACATCATAAAACAACACTGGACGCGTAAATGTTGGTTCGCGTACGCATGCGTCACAGAGCGCAATTAAAAGGAGACGCGTTTTTAGAATTCGAATCTTGAAGCGGAGTAAACGCAAGTCACTTAACAGTTCAAATTATTAATGAATAGACTGCCAGTGTTTTCCTATGAGACTCTGCACATTTCCAACCATGTGTCTAACTACAGTGCTGCGCAGACGCAGATCTGAGACTGAAATAGCTTTTCATTGACTGTTTTGGAGCCAGATGGGTTTTCAGGTCATTTCAAGAACAGAAACAGTCATTTGCATCATGATATTCCCGGCTTGAGATCAATAATGCAGATGTTTGTCGCATATGTTACATCCTTGTGTTTGTTATTGCACAGAGAGATAAAAAGCTTATGACCCAATATTTTACTAAAGGGGTCAATTTAGATTAAGTTTAATTATGCACCATAATGCTAACTGTATATCTTGCATACATGGAAAGTTACTTGGTCCATAAGTGTAAATACTTCATTACTGGGCGGGTACAGCAGTGTGACATGCCTATACTTAATCTAAAACCATTCTTGTACAATTTTCATATATGGACAATATATGGATATTTATACATCATCTGAAAGCTAAATAAATAAGCTTTCCATTGATGTTTGCTTTGTTAGGATAGGATAATATTTGGCAGAGACGCAACTATTTAAAAATCTGAAATCTGAAGGTGCAAAAATTAAAATATTGAGAAAATCATTCTAAAAGTTGTCCAAATTAAGTTCTTAGTAATGCATATTACTAATCAAAAAGTAGGAAATGTACAAAATATTTCCATGGAACATGATCTTTTTTTAATATCCTAATGATTTTTGGCATAAAAGAAAAATAATTTTGACCCACACAATGTATTTTTGGCTATTGCTACAAATATACCTGTGCAACCTATGACTGGTTTTGTGGTCCTTGGTCACATGCAGTCTTTATGATCTTATAAATCAAGAGACTACTTGCTACTTACACATTTGGGTGGTTTCTCACAGACATTGTGTTGTGTATGTTACTGCACCCGGTATGCAACTATATAAATATACTGAATGAGTTTCTGATGCAACATCAGCAGTTATTAAGAACCTTCTGAAAACTGCTCAGGAGTCTTGACAGGGTTGCGGAGGAAGTGTCTCTATATAATCATTGTCCATAACTCTGACAGACTACACCCTGATCAGGATTAATCATTTGCGTACGTGCAGCCCTGTCATTGCAAAGTCTTTGTCTTTTGTTACTGGTTTTTGTTATCTTTAAGTGCCGGTTGCTTAGCTGAGTTGCTGTGGGATGCCCTATCATGTTGCAAAGAGCTTTGGGTTTTCAGTGAAAACCAAACAAAACACCTTTGTAGTTTTGTTCTTGATATACAAAGAAACGCTGTTGTGCTTTTGCAACCTGGAGACTATTGAACCTGTGATGCCCTTTTCTACCCCTTTTGACTTCTACAAATGCTTGATGACTGCCACTACCAAAGGCCTTACAGATAATGGATACTATAAATTAAATTTGATTAAATATTTATTTTTAGCCTACATTTGGTTAAATAATACTCATTTTAACTTCACTGAAAGAAGTTTTACTTTGAAGCCCATTTTAAATCAGTATGTTTTACTCGCCCTCAAGCCATCCTAGGTGGATATGACTTTCTTCTTTCAGACAAATACAATCAGAGTTATAATAAAAAAAATGCCCTGGCTCTTCCAAGGTTTATAATGGCAGTGAATGGGTGTTGAGATTTTGAAGACCAATAAAGTACAGTTACTTTATTGGGTGAGTAAATCATTTTTGGTTGAACTATCTCTTTAGGTCTACTGCACATCTTAGAACATATATGTGACCCTGGACCACAAAACCAGTCTTAAGTCGCTGGGGTTTATTTGTAGCAATAGCCAACAATACATTGCATGGGTCAAAATTATTGAATTTTCTTTTATGGCAAAAATCATTAGGAAATTAAGTAAAGATCATGTTCCATTAAGATATTTTGTAAAATTCCTACTGTAAATGTATGAAAACTTAATTTTTGATTAGTAATATACATTGTTAAGAACTGTATTTGGACAACTTTAAAGGCAATTTTCTCAATATTTTGACTTTTTGCACCCTCAGATTCCAGATATTCAAATAGTCGTCTCTCGACCAAATATTAGCCTATCATAATATATATAATAATATAATTTAACTATACTTAAATTATAAAGTATATGCATTTAATATAAATTTAACCCATAATACATTTTCAACAAATTACTAAAGTACTATTTTTAAAAGAATGTTACTGTCAGTGTTCAAGATGACCCATGTTTGCCAAATGTTCAAGACATCTGCTTGGTTAGATGCCATCTAGACACTCTGTCACAACCCACAGACTAAAAAGCAGCATCTTTAAGCAGTGAGACAGCTAAATGGAGTTTCCTTTAGTGATCTCAAAAGGCACAGCATTTAATTGCATGCAGTTACTGCTACAGCATATTAATGTCCACTTCATAAAACCTTAGTTAAATGGGCTATCGGCTAGATGCCTCATAGGAATCATATCAGATAGCAGACACGATAGCTGATATGCTTATGCAGCTTAAACTCACTGCTGTATTTCTCTATTTATATATACATAATTTGAATTGTATATAGCCTCTTCATGGCTAGTGCTGTGTAGGATTGTACATATTTGAATGGCAGTGTATTTTCACAGTGCTCTTGCTATAATGTTGTTCGATTCAATCCATGCGATTCTGTCATTTGAGTCTAGTAGCTTTTTTTTTTTTTTATCAGGGGTGCTGCATTGCAGGCAAATAAAACCCCTCAGGTCAGCATGACAGAGAGGTAGTTTTTGGGTCCTGTGGCTATAGACCCGAGGAAAGAGAGAGAGAATGAGTGTGCAAATCAGGATTTTACAGGCTTGAATGTTGATACGCCTATTCCTGGTTATACAACTTCAGCCTAATTATTAACAGACATACTTTACTGTTTGTTTTTAAGAAATTATTAACTTTTCCATTCGGCCGATGATATAATTTCAGACCTTATAGCCAAAATCCAAAACAGGGTCACACATGCTCAATGACGTAACATAAAATGTCATTCTTAGCTCTTATTTCATTTGTGTATCAATTGAAAATCAGTTATTTTGAATACACTACATTTACCTACACTACTTGTGAGAGTATGTGACATGACAGTAGTTGTGTCCTCCAACAAACCTCCTCCTCACCCTGTGTTTGACAGTCTGTGGCAGTTACTCAACTAACCTGAGGGGTCCCTTTTAGGTTATTGTAACTAATTGCAGCATGCTATTTTTACAGCTATTTTATTGTTAAAGCAAACTGAAATAATGACATTTATTTGTATGTTTCTCCAGGACAGCAGGTGGCAGTGTTTCGTGGGCAGGATGGCAAGGCCTATGTGGTGGATGCTTACTGCCCTCACTTAGGAGCCAACCTGGCTGTGGGAGGGCGAGTCGTAGGGGGATGCATTGAATGCCCCTTCCACGGGTGGCAGTTCCGTGGGGCTGATGGGAAATGTGTCAAGATTCCATATGCAGATAAAGGTAACCATGCTACATTTTTTCAGGATTATTAGAAACGTCGTTACTGTCACTTTATATCAGCTTAATGCATCTTTGTTGAATACAAGTTCCTAATGTTTAAAGGAGTAGTTCACTTCCAGAACAAAAATTTACAGATGATGTACTCACCCCCTTGTCATCCAAGATGTTCATGTCTTTCTCTCTTCAGTCGTAAAGAAATTGTTTTTTGAGACATATGTCAGGATTTCTCTCCATGTAATGGACTATGGTTCTTCTTTCAAATTTGAACTTCCAAAATCCAGTTTAAATGCAGCTTCAAAGGGCTCTAAGGTCCCAGCCGAGGAATAAGGGTCTTATCTAGTGAAATGATTGGTTATTTTCTAAAAACAAACAAACAATTAATATACTTTAATAAACGCTCCTCTTGTCTAGGTCTGTATGAACTGTTTTTTTCCGGTCATGATAGTTAGGGTACGTCTAAAAACTCCCATCTCATTTTCTACATTGCTGCAGAAGTACCAACTCAGAGTTACAAAGTGACCATGCAAAGAAGATCAAACACCCTTTACAAAAAGGTAAAAACAGCGATGTAGGACTATTTTAATGTTGGAGGAGAAAAGGAGACGGGAGTTTTTAGACGTACCCTAACTGTCATGACCGGAAAAAAACAGTTCACACTAAGGATGCAACAATACAGTTAGTCCACGGTTCAATACGTACCTCGGTTTTTAACCATGGTTTTCGGTTTGGTTCGGTTCTGATATCGTGCCACTTCAGTGTTTTTTTTTTTGCAACAAATTAACAAATACTCCTGCAAACCTCTGTACACTGGAAAAAGCGTTGTATATGGTTTAGTATATGTCTGCTTAATTTTTCTTTTGAGAGAGGTATTATTTTTCCGATTAGGATTGGTTTCATTCATACTGGATGCCAGAGGGCGCCTTCGTGCAGAAAATCCACATGTGCGTCAAAAAAAGTATCACTGATGATGTTCCGTTCCAGGTTTTCTGATGTGGATAAAGGCATTGCTATTGCTGTAACTGAATAAAAAGTTCAAATTTGGGGGCACTATAGAAGTCCATCACATGGAGAGAAATCTCGAAATGTTTTCCTCAAAAAACATAATTTCTTTACGACTGAAGAGAGAAAGACATGAACATCTTGGATGACAAGGGGGTGAGTATATTATCTGTAAATTTTTGTTAGTGAACTAATCCTTTAAATTAGTAGTGTATATGACATTTTTGGGATGTTTTTTTTAGTGCCTGAGTTTGCAAAGGTGCGGTGTTGGCCCAGCTGTGAGATCAACGGGCAAGTTCTGGTGTGGTTTCACTGTGACGGGCTGGAGCCCAGCTGGAGAGTGCCAGAACAGAGCGAGATCACCCGTGGGGAATGGGTGTACCGTGGCCGTACCGAACATTTCATTAATGCACACATTGAGGTCAGACAGCAAATATATGTAACTCAGCTCGTATGTGAGCTAAATATTTTATATTTCTCAATGAATATGATGTTTGTATCTAGCAGTCTTTTTAATTTACACATTTGACTTGGCCTTTTCTCAGGAGATTCCAGAGAATGCAGCCGATATCGCACACTTGGCTCATTTGCACACTCCAGGTATCGTCAGTGGAGTTGATCTGCGCTATACTAACAGCAAGACCTGGGAGTTTATACGGCATGACTGGAAGGTTTTTATATTTTGCATTTTAATCATTTTAATTTTAGTTACAATTTTAACATGTTTGTTGTTTTGTCATTTGAATTTTTTTTTTTTTTAATTGTCTATCCAGTGTGGGCACGGCCATTTGTAAATTTTATGGTTCTTGCTTCCGATCTCATCCGCGTCCAGCTATTTTTAGCTGTACAAAACAGCTAGTTTTGCTGCTTGATATTGCAAATTGGTGTGTCTTACCATATTATTTTAATGTATGATCTTAATTATGAACACAATGGTTTGTAGTGCAGTTTTACTGTGTACTGCACATTGTTATTCTTCTCGTTATTTCCCTATAGCGGCTAATAAACTGGAAGTCTTGCCCATACGCTGTAAAAAATAAAAAACACAATTTGTTGAGTCAGCTTAAAATAATGTGTTACCCTGCTGCCTTAAAATTTTAAGTTCAGTCAACTAAAATAAGTTTAGTCAACTTGAAATATTAAGTTGTACTAAGTAACAACTTAGATATTTGTGTTTGCTAAACTTAACAGATGGGTAAGTACCCAGCTGCCTTAAAATTTTAAGTTGATTCAACTCAAATATCTAAGTTGTCACTTAGTATAATTTAACATTTCAAGTTGAATAAACTTTTTTTAAGTTGACTGAACTTAAAATTTTAAGGCAGCCAGGTTACAAATTATTTTAAGTTGACTCAACAAATTGTTTTTTACAGTGTAGGCTTACTTCTGCATTGAAAAATAAGGTGGATATAGTTTTAATTACTATCATTTATTAATTTTAGTTACTGCCTATGCTGTGTTTATAATGAGTCATAATTACCGTAATTAAACTTTATTATACTCTGTTCTGAACTGTTTATTATTTCTATGGAAACATTCATAATGCATAAATTGAGTTAAGTGCACATGGAATGTCTAGTTAACAAAAAAACCTGTAGACAAAAAATGAAATAAAATAGTAAACTAAAAGTTTCTGCTTTCAGTTTAGGTTTATTTTGTTTCAAATAACGAACATGGGTTTTTTATGGTTTAATTTTAGTTTCAGTTAATGATAATAATCCAGGTCAACAGATTTTATGTTTTTATGTCACACAAATCTAGGATACGTGGTAGAACTAAAATAGACAACACTATCATAAAACCATAAAAATATAGCGATATCTACTGTAAAAACATACCACTTCCTTAAGTGACTATCTATGTTTGTTGAATTGGTACTTTGTTAAAGGAGCCTCATAACAACATATTTGTAGCATTTTATTTATATAATCTAATTTATATTGTTCAATATTCAATATTTATAATATTCAATATTTCCTTCATCAATAACTGTTCAAAATTACTTCCAAAAAAATAAACCATTAAGAAAAAAATGAATAAGTAAATGACCTCTGTTATGATTGGCTAACCTTTGCATGTGAATATCAGATTGGTCTTAAAAAAAAAGGATAATGTTTTTCAAAATTTTCACAGAATAAAATTTTCCTGATAATGTACTCACCCCCATGTCATCAAGATGTTCATGTCTTTTTTTCTTCAGTCGAAAAGAAATGAAGGTTTTTGAGGAAAACATTCTAGGAATTTTCTCCATATACCGGACTTCAATGGTGGCCAACGGGTTGAAGGTCCAAATTGCAGTTTTAATGCAGCTTCAAAGGGCTCTACACGATCCCGGGCTGAAGAATAAGGGTCTTGTCTAGTGAAACGATCAGTCATTTTCTAAAGAAAATTAGATGATAAACTTTTTTTATAAACTAGTCTTGCACAAGCTCTGCGTTGCACGTCTGCGACTTCACGCGTTATGTAATCTCAGGGTCACGTGTGGTTAGTTGATCTGTGTACTTCGGTTCAAAGAGGTAGGGTAGAGCAAAAAACTCATTTTATCCTCCAACTTTAAAATCGTCTGACGTTGTTGTTTTACTACCTTTTTGTGTAAAGGGCATTTGACTTTCTTTGTATGTTCACTTTGTAAACACTGGGTCGGTACTTCCACCTACGACACACGTGACCTTTCCGTTGTGACTACGTAATGCGTGAATTTGAGCTAGTGCAAGATGAGCATTTGTGGTTAAAAAGTATATAAATCTTTATTTTTTATAGAAAATGACCAATCGTTTTGCTACATAAGACCCTTATTCTTCGGATGGGATCGTGTAGAGCCTTTTGAAGCTGCAACTTGGACCTTCAACCCATCGATCACAAGTGAAGTCCACTATATCAAGAAAAATCTTTGAATGTTTTTCCTCAAAAACCTTAATTTCTTTTCAATTGAAGAATGAAAGACATGAACATCTGGGATGACATTGGAGTGACTAAATAATCAATTCTGGAAGCGAACTCATCCTTTAATAATTAAACAGCATAGTTGATCCAAAAATGAAAATTCTGTCATTATTTACTCACCCTCATGTTGTTCCAAACTCGTATGACTTGATGTGTTGCCAGGTGGAGTGGAAGCCCGAGCCCGAGCCGGACACGCACTGCTCACAGATGTTGGTGAAACACGCTCTCACTGTGTTCGGACGCCACTGGCCTCTTCTTGATTTGGACGTCCTGGCTAGACAGGTAATGACAGGACTGTCAGCTAGAGGGCGCAAGTGAGCCGTGCAGACTGTGAGAAATGCCTGGAGACTGACTGTGATTAGAAGAATGGAAATCAAGTCATGAATGATCTTGCACACAACAGCAGTGTCTTGATCTTTGTGTTCTGAGGGTTGTTGGCTGTATTTTAAGCAGTTAGTTGAGTGCACACAGAGCATGCTTTTATGTAAATTAAATGTATGTGTGTGTGTGTGTGTGTGTGTGAGCGATGGATGCCGTAGGACGTGTTAGATTTACAAATGAGATGCTTTTCTTGTACAGTGAAGTATGGCTGTGCTAAATGCAGATTTTTTGCTTCAGAAATCACATATATAATAGGTAAATAATTCAGATTCTGTGCTGCAAGAAATGTTGAGCTTTTCACATTTTTTAATGAATTCACAAAAATGGCAACACTTTAAAATAAGTTTTTTTAGTTCTTCTTATTTAATTTATAATTAAAATGCATTTGTTTATTTAATTATATTTATTATTTTATTTGTTAATTTATAAACATGCTATTTTCGCTGTTAATTCTTGTTTCCTTATATTACATTACCTAATGGTAATTTATGACCTAAAATATTTTTTAAAATATTGTAATATATTTAAATTAATAAATGTACACAATCAGTCAAAAGTTTTTCAGCAGTAAGATTTTTAATGTTTTTTTAAGAAGTATCCTCTGCTCACCAAGCTTTTACTATTTAAAATAACTGTTTTCTATTTGAATTTATTTTGCTAAATAAAGGTATTAATTTCTATAATAAAAAAAATATACTGACTCCAAGCTTTTGAATGGTATATTGTATAATGTTACAAAAGCTTTTTATTAGTAATAATAATTTCTTGAACAGCAAATCAGCACCTTAGAATGATTTCTGAAGGATCATGTGACACTGAAGACTAGAGTAATGATGCTGAAAATTTAGCTTTCGTCACAGGAGAAATTACATATTAAAAATTATATAAAAAAGAAAACAGTTATTTTAAATAGTAAAAATATTTGTAAATTGTACTGTTTTTGCTGCACTTTGGATCAAATAAATGCAGGCTTGGTGAGCAGAAGAGGGTCCTTTAAAAAACATTAAAAATCTTACTGTTCAAAAACTTTTGACTGGCAGTGTATTTTCAGTAGCAGGACTGTAGCAGTCCAAGTATCAATGCCATTATTTTGTCCTCATGGTCAGTTGTGCAACATTTTTCTTTTTGTGTTGTGTGAAAAGGAACTGTCTTGTCGCCATAGTGACGGCGAATAATCCTCACGGTATGTGTGAAAACAGTTGCAATTCAAGGCTGCGCTCGGATCTTCACTTGAAGTTGAAGTTACAAAGTGACTGTGTATTTGAGAGTAGAAAGTGCTGTAGGCGTGAGAGCCAGAATCTGAATTAGGGAGGATGTTATTCAACCTTTTGGATTTTCTCTCACATAGTAGAATGCAGCAAACTGACATTGGTTTTCCTCCCTAAAGATTTGAATGATATCTTTTGTGTTCGTAGGTGGGTCCAGGTGTGGTTTTTCTGCTTTTCGAGCACAGTTTTCTGGGTCGGGGTGTGATCATGCACTGCGTTACCCCAGTCGAGCCATTACTGCAGTGTGTATCGCACACCATCTTCTACCAGAGCTCCATCCCTCCCCTGGTACCCAAATTTATTCTTCGGGCAGAGTGCATTCAGGTAACACAGAAGGTTAAACAATGCAGATTTGACATCTGGAATTCACCCAAAAATGAAACCTCTGTTATTAATTACTCTCCCTCATGTTGTTCCAAACCCCTTTGTTTATCTTCGGAACGCTAAGACATTTTTGATTAAATCCAAGAGCTTTCTGATACATTCAAGGCCCATAAAGGTAATAAGGACAGGGCTCTACGCTTACGTTTATTTTTAGGAGCACCTTCTAATCTGATCAAAAATTAGCCTTCCTGTATGTTTTCCCGAGTTCGAATCTTGCCTCGCGGACCTTTCCCGACCCCCCTCCTCCCCCACTCACTTCCTGTCTCATTTCCACTCTCCTATCAAAGAAAAATGGTAGGAGAGTGGAAACTAGCCTTCTCCCCCCAAAATTAGCCTTCCCATCACAAGGTGATATTTGACTCCTTAAAGTGATTTACAGGGGAATTTTGTTTTTACCTTTGCAATGGCATTTTTCTAACTTTATTAAAAGTATGTCATCTTTTATATTTTTTAAGGTTTTTAAAATTTCTAATTAAAACAACAGAATAAGAATAAGTTACCAATTAAATAAAATCAGTATTAACAAAATTCATTTGTACTACAGACGTGGCATAGAAGAACACAAAAGTGTCTTGTAGGTATATTTTCATATGTTTAATGAGGCTCAGAGGTGGTATGAGTGCAATCAAATTCATAAATCCATGTTGAGATTAATGTTTTAAATTTTTAAATTTTGAATACAGAAATAAAAAATGATTTAAATAACTGAAAAGATACTTTAAAAATTAAACTAAAACTGCCAGTAGGTCGTGGCAAGACATTGATTTAATTACTGAATCATTCATTTATTTGATTCGTTTAAACGGCTGATTCATTCAGGAATAAAGGAAGTGACTGTCTTTATGAATGGAAAATTGAATCATTGACTCATTAGATTCATTTAAAAACGCAAGTTCGTTCATAAACAAGTTTTCAGTTGTGACTTGTGACTTGTGTAGTCAGACAATGTAAGTCACTTAATATTAACTTCTTGTTTATTTAACTGTTGTATTAAATCAATATCTCATTTAAAAACTCCCTTAAAAATCATTAAAACTCACCTTAGTTCATTGCAATCTCACAAAGTTACATTATAATCAGTGAAGCTCTCTAAACTGCATAAATGAATCTCTTATTTATACACTTTGTTTATGAAAGGATTCGTGAGATACATCTCTGATACATTACTTAACATTGCAAAAACATGTAGAAACCTTTGAAGCTCCCCTCAGCGCTACACAAATATGCTGATCGGGTCAGTCGCACATGGTGCTCCTAAATATTTTTTTATAGTCGTACGCAGTAATCGCACTGTAGAAGGACATCGCTAAAATAGTCCACGTAACATCAGTGGAGAAACACCTATTTTATCAATTGCCTAACTAACTCTCTGGTCCTTGAATGTGTCAGTTACGTTGCTGTCTATGCAGGGTCAGAAAGCTATTTGATTTTATCAAAAATATCTTAATTTGTGTCCTGAAGAAAGGTCTTGCGGATTTGGAACGACATGAGGGTGAATAATAAATGACAGAAAAGGATGCCTATGAGATCTTAACTGACGGTTTTGATGTTACAGTTCGAACGAGATGTGATGATCTGGAACAACAAGACGTACATCTCCAAACCTATGCTTGTGAAAGAAGATTCGGCAATTCAGAAACACAGACGCTGGTTCAGTCAGTTCTACAGTGAGAACAGCCCGCGGCTACGCTATCAGCACGACACTCTGGACTTCTGAACGTCAGCTATGCTTCAATCCATATGGGTTGCTTAAAGGCCAATCACAATATTTTTTTAACTAAAGCTGATATTTTGTTGGTGTTTTTAAAAAATCATTATGCAAAAATGCTAATTATGCAAAAATAAACATTTCTTGAGCAGTTCATTGTTTTAACAAAACGTGCTAAGATAATAAAGCAAATGCAAAATAAAAGTGCACTTGCATTTGGATGTTACAAGTCAAGATATTTTCGTTTTTTGGTTTGCAAAAGTTTGTTCAAAGAGTCGTGTGAAAGTAGGTTACTTGTTTTCTATTCCATCTTAAGAACTTTCTGTCCTTGTTGGAGTGCTCCAGACAATCATCTGTCAGTAAATAACAGTTGTATATTTCTATCTAGTGTGCTGCTGAACTGATTGCAGAATTACACACTACAGCTACTGCAGTGTGGCTCGACTGCTGTAATTGGGATTGGACTGTCTGAGAGTCCTCTAAGCTTTAGCAAGCAATAAGCCAAAGCCCAGAATTGCCTTTGTTCTTGCAGAAGCTCCAGGTCTTTTACACAGACCTGTTCGGTAGCAGAGTAGACAGAAGTGTACAACTGTAAACTTAGATGCAAAAGGACACTAAGTTCCCATCTCTTAAATGGACCTTGAATAATGCAAGTGTGTTGTTCTACCCTCAGACGGATATAACTGTTTCATATTAAAGGGGTCATCGGATGCAAAGTTCACTTTTACATGTTGTTTGAACATAAATGTGTGTTGGCAGTGTGTGTATACAACCACCCTATAATGATAGAAATCCACCCAGTGGTTTTTAATTAATCTGTAAAAATTTTATCCCCTTTTTCAAGCAAAAAAGCGATTGAGGTGTTCTTTTGCTGAATGTAATAATGAACATAGTGGTCATCATTTACTCCAGACATCTAAGCCGCTGAAGATGCAGTAGATTACGTTTGTTTGTGAAGGGAATGCGCCTCCCGATCTACATATATCCTTCTATGTTCACGCAAATCATTCGTGATCCAGTTTCACCTACAGCTGAAGTGAGCATAAGGGTTTTTTTATGAATCTTTGCGATCGCCTTTCCTAATAATGTACTAGTTAGCAAGTTTAGTGGCTAAATGCGCCTAAGGTAAACAGGCTCATCACTCCACAGAGAGAAGAGAGGGGCGGGGTGAGCAGAGCTCATTAACATTTAAAGCAACATCGACCAGAACAGGATGATTTTTGCAGAGCTGATTTTGGCAAGGTAGAAAAGGTGTTTTTTACACTACCTCTGAGGAATTTTAACCAAAGCATGTTATAGACTTTTCATTAAGACCCTAAAGAATCATATCAACTTGTGGAAAATAGGCATCAGATGACCCCTTTAAATTATTGGCATATAACTTGCCCCGCAGCGTTGTGCTACAGACAGGATCCCTAAATAAAGAGGTGTGCTTTTACTTTTATATGTAGTTACGCTTAGGATGTTTGCCTGGTGAATGATAAAATGGGCCAAAAAACATCCCACAGACTTCTAGTGAGAGCTTTGCTGACTTGTTTTTTTGTTGTTTGTTTTTGTTTTTGTTTTTTTTTTTTTTTTTACTTTCTATGTCTAAATATTTTTTTTCTATAGGGTGGTTTTCTAATTAATATTGTAAAACTTTATTTATTTACAAACTTTTATTTTCATTATGTTTTACATTTTATGTCTTACGCTAAGAAATTATTCTGAAGAATACAGATTTTTTAATGATAATTAAAAAAATTAAATTGTACAATTTTAATAATGATAAAATATAATATATTATAAAAATGTTCTTTATATAAACACATTTTTATATAATATAATTTTAATTCTTTTTGTTATTCGCATAGCATAGGGGGGTGTTTTTTTTAATCTTTTAAAATTTCTATTTATTTTTTGTATCTTTTTCTAAAATTAAAGTTATAATAACACACACACATATATATATATATATATATAAATACAATATATTTCTTACAATAAAAAATGAAATATTTAATTAATTAAAAATTATATAAATGAGTAATTAAATGTAATTAAATAATTAAAATTAAAAATAATTCAAATTTAATATAATTAAAACATATTACAATTGTAATAAAATATTTTTATTGTATTTATATATATAAATAATATATGTATTTTTTACTTTTATTTTTTATATTATATATATATATATATATATATATATATATTATATAATACAAATGTTCTTCATATAAATACATTTTTATTTAATATTTTAATTAAAAATTTAAAAACTTTATTTTTTATTTAATTTAAAAATTATTGAATATTTAAATGGTTAATTAAATTTAATTAGTTAATAACATAATTAAAATTCATTGAAAATTATTTAAAATTATATTAAAATTGTAATGCAATGTTATTTACATACACATTTTTTCATTTTATATTTTATTCTAAGGAATCATTGTGATATACAGTATGTAACACAATAAAATCCAAGTATATTCATATTTTATGTCTCATTAAAAATTTCGATTTGTTGATTCAGTTAGTATCGAGCTTTGATTTGTGTTCTGTGACAGGGCTTCGCTGAAAGCCCTTCTTCAGGTTTCAGGTTTCATCCTAATTAATTGTTTATTCTCCCAGCTTGTTAAAAAGGCGCCTGCCATTATCCAATAGACCAAAACACACTGTAGAAATTAGTGTCCACCAAGTAGCTGCCAAGTAGGTAGTACAATTACTGGACACGTTGCTATCAATTACCATCAATGATGGTTATCTGCTCAAAAGGGCCACTGCGGCAGTGCAGTGCAGTTCCAGTGCAGTTCAGCTGTTTCCATCCACTGCCTGTCTCATAACGCTAAGTGGCATTAATGAATACGTCTGACCATGCTGACAGGACGTGTCTATGACACAGACCATATGTTAGGGCTTGCCCGGTTAATACATCCTGATTGTCATCTAGTGAGATGAAGCGATCATCGCGCTGGGTGATTGCCCTAAACATATGCTGGTATGCAGATGTTTCACCCTCGTTAATTAAGCCGCCTGAACAGCTCATCTCCTGTCGCGCCTGCAGTGTCTTGTGTGTTTTGTGTGTCTGTGCTCAAAGAGCATGCAATAGTTGTACAGACTGTTCCTCTGCTGAGTCTTTCTGTGCTGGCTGGTGCAAAACAAAGGGGAGGAAAATTATGACAGACCCTGTGACAGCCTCTAGACACTCTGAATGAGATGATCTATGATGGTATAATAATTCTTTCAGACACATATTTGGCCTTTATTGAATCAAATCGCCATTGTCTGCTTCTAGGTCAAATTCATTTCTGCCATATGATGTCAGATTATCTTACAAAATTATTGAACTCTTAACAGCTTTTACTTTGAACATTTTAGAATTTTACTTATATGACACTGAAGACTGAAGTAACAAGTAGCAGCCATATCGCATGGCAACGAGTGTGATATCGCATTTATACATTTTGACGGCACAAGTGTGTAAATACATAAGAAACAACAAAGACACTTTTTAAAGTGTCTTTAAAAAAATTCCCTTTTCTGTGCAAACTACTTTCTTCGCCAAGGATTCAATAATCTCATGTTGACATTTTAACAGCTGAGCCCAAGCCTCCGTTATTAATTCGATATCGTCACTTTAGAACAATAACAAAGGAACGATGAGTTGCTTCACTGAAAGCTTATTGTATTACTGTATTAAAAGCTCACTGTATTATGTAGAGTATTATGAAACAGAGATGGACTAAGCGAGTGTGATTACCTGCATCTGATACAGCATTCATTCTTCAGTTCAATCTCATATTCACAATAAAACATTAGTTGAATGTCTGCTGAGGAAAGCAATATTGTTGTCACGCTGCATTTATTGACCGCCTCTTACAAGCTGTTGTTGAAAGTAAAAATAACTTTGTTATTACTTTGGTTACAACCCTGTTTCAGTCTCTTTCAATATAAAAGTCTTTACTGCTGACTCATAAAAACAGTCTCTTTTCGCCATCTAATGGCGGAACAATTAAACTAATCCCCATCAAAAACACACACAATGTTTCCTACGAGAGCGTTTTAGTGCCACGTTAAATTTTTTGTCATCTAAAATTACGAGATTAAAGTCGTAATATTTCAAGAAGTCAAAAATCAAAATATTAGTCTAGATGTTTCTAGAATAAAGTCAAAGTGTTTCGAGAATAAAGTCAAAATGATGAGAATAAAGTCAAAGTGTTTCGAGAATAAAGTCAAAATTATGAGAATAAAGTCAAAGTGTTTCAAGAATAAAGTCAAAATTACGAGAATAAAGTCGAAGTGTTTCAAGAATAAAGTCAAAATGTTTCTAGAATAAAGTCGAAATGTTTTAAGAATAAAGTCAAAATTACGAGAATAAAGTCAAAGTGTTCTGAGAATAAAGTCAAATGTATGAGAATGAAGTCCAAATGTTTCTTGAATAAAGTCAAAATTATGAGAATTAAGTCGTAATGTTTCGAGAATAAAGTCAAAATTACAAGAATAAAGTCGAAGTGTTTCGAGAATAAAGTCAAAATTATGAGAATTAAGTCATAATGTTTCGAGAATAAAGTCAAAATTATGAGAATAAAGTCTGTGTTTCAAGAATAAAGTCAAAATTACAAGAATAAAGTCTAAATGTATTGGCCTCAGTTTAAGCGGCATGTGATTTTATTCTCATAATTTTAACATTATTTTCAAAACATTTCCACTTTATTCTTAAAATTTCAACTATATTCTTGAAACATTTCTACTTTATTCTCGGAATTTTCGATTTTTTTTATTTTAACATGGCACTAAAACGTTGTCGTAGTTTCCCAATACGAAATACTATTATTAATCACTACTACTATTTATATAAATATTTCTTGAATAATAATATTTAATAAACAACAGCCATCATAAAAGTTGCTAGGCCATTCAGTCAAAAGTACAAAGGCAGCCCTCTGATATACAGCATTACATTTACATAAAATATAATGTGAGATTTTGCCCTGAGCCAAAACTATTTGCTCTGGAACAAAGAAAGATTTAAGAGACCAAAGGCTGCCCAATAGATTTACCAAATACAAATTATATCTCATGTTTAACCACTATAGAGACATCAGAGCCAGTGGCAAATTCCAGAAGATCTGACCAAGGTGAGGCTGCTCTTGGCGGGTTCATGAGCACTAAACAGACGCTGACACCCTGGAGCTCACAAATTTTCAAATAGACGTTATCTTTATTAACAAAGTGCATATTTGAAGTCCAATCAAGTATATGATCACCTAAAAACTCTTAACTCTTAGTACCATTTATAAAATTATAGTGGATTTGGGTGTCTGTCATGACACTCGCTGTGTGAAATACTGCAAGCAGAGTGATACAAATGGTGAAACAGTTGGAGTTCCGATATCACTAGAATATCACACTCCTCTCAGCCAATCAAATATTTTTTTAACTTATTTTTTGGGCTTTTTATTCCTTTTTATTGCGATAGGACAGTAGAGAGATGACAGGAAATCGTCAAAGGGATCGGCAAAGGACCTCGAGGCGGAAATCGAACTCGGGTCGCCGTGAGCACAGTTGCGCTATATGTTGACACACTAACCACGAGGCAATTGGCGCTGACAGCCAATCAAATTTGAGGACCAGAAAGAAATGTTGTGTGTGTATATATATATGTATACATAACTATATATACGTATTGTCAATGCCTTTCAGTTCACATTAGTCTGACCATGTGAAATAATGCATATGCAATGAAGTTCTTGAATGTGAATTAATAAAATGCATATTGTATTATAAAAATAACACCATGTTGGATAACGCCAAAATTGAAACTGACAAATTGGTTTCAGTGGAGAAGCCGTGGCAGTTAAACTGATGTAACATTCAGACCAGTAAAACATAAATTAGACATGATAAGACATGTTTCAGGAGAACTGATTATGCATATTATTTTATAATTTCATTACCTAGAGATGTAATATTCATAGATTTTAAAATAAACTGTATTTTTTTAAACTTGAACTGGACTGCGCAGCTCTCAGTGAGTTTTCACATAAAGCAGACCAGCAGTAATACAATGTCACTCTTTGTTTCTTTATAGACTACATGAGGATATCTCAGGTGCACTGCACAACTTAAGAGGTTTCTAACTTCAGGCAGTGTCTCTGATGTTGCTTCGAATCACATACACTTTAAAAGTGGGACGAGTTTTTTTAGAGCGCCTCTGACGTGAGTGCAGCATCTGACCTTGAGACCGCTGATCTGGCAATAAAGAAGCTGAAGGTAAACTCACCCAACATCTGCTTTGATATCAGCTTAATCTATGTCCAAACACTGACAGATGGTCCTGATGGGGATTCTGAAAGAGTGACAAAATTATTCCGTTACCTTTAAATAACCTTCATAATAAAGCAAAAGATAAAAAGAAAACATTTGACTCAGAAACTACATTGAGTTGATGGTGAATCTCCAGTGATGTTGAACACAGGTGCAATGGTGGTTTGATGTAATCAGATTTCATCTTCTTTTATTGAACATTTTAATGAACAGATTCCACAGGGAATTCCGTGCTTGGAGCCAGAACCAATTCCGGCAGATGGAACGATCAGCATGACATATAGAAGAATGAGCCAGGAATCTGATAGCTCGAGACCACCATGTGTGGACAGTATGGCCAGCCTGAGCTCCAACTCCACCAATTGCCCAATTTGCAATCGTACAGCTCTACGGGCGAGCAGAGCGTGGAATTCCTGAACTGCGACCATAAAGAGTGCCAACTCTGTTTGATCAACACGCTGAGACTCCAGTCGTGTCAAATGCCTCCTATGTCGCCAGAAAACCCCTTTTTTTTCTCTGGGAGGCCCATAGAGATAACTTTTATAATTCTGATCAGAGATGGTGCAGTTGTTTCGGACTCCCTAGCAAGCTTGTGCAAACTGACGAATGAGATAATGCAATTTAACATAGCTGCTTCGTTCTTGTTCTCCTGGCTGTTCTGGCATTAGCCCTGTTGTTTGCTCTGCAAACTAGCCGCAGGCTGAGAACTCCAACGGTGAACTAATTTATTGAACTTGACAACAGATGCCACTAAAAATTTTTTGAAAGAAATGTGAGCGATGCTTGCCCATGCAAAATCCACTGCCAAAATGCTAGGGTGTTCTGGTTGCTTGCCAGGTTTTTAATATCATTTGATCTTATTTATTTTATTTTACACATCTATATAATACATAACATTTTCAGAGTAAAATAAAGATATAAATAAGCTGTCATACATTACCGCGCACAGCCTTGAAACACCAACAATTTTCCCTGTTCACTGTCAGCAATAATTAGGACACGCATGCATACAGAAAATGGTTTAAAAATAATAAAAAGTCTAAAATTCACTGACGGTGCCACATATATCATTGTCTAGATCCTGACAGAAGTCTTTCGATGTGGATTAAAACGGCAAAAATAGAGCAGCTATATTGTGCGTCAGTATAAGAACAGACAGTCCTCTTTTTCGTTTTAAATAGCATATTTTTGGTTTAACATTTGGCTGGTCTAAAGTTCTCCTCCTGGTCTGCGTCCTAGTTTTCTGAAGAAGAGATTGGACATCATTTATAACCATAGCAACCCTGTGAGGTTGGTGCAATGCCACGGTACTTCTGTGTGCATACTTTATCTTAAGATGTTCGTTGTCTTGGACTCACTCTGGCCTAAAAATTTACAGTTTACATGCTGGAGGGAGAGCTCAATCAATATTACCATGTTTTAATATATTATTACTGTTTTCTATGCTCACACTCAATATTAATGCATAACATTAATGTAAGGGACATATTCTTTCATTTAGGCTGCACATACATTTTGCAGTGCTAGACCAAGTCACTATTTATGGTGATAGAAAAAGGACAGAGATGAAAGAAAAAAGTCATCAATTATAGATTGACATACCACATACATAAGAAACACATCATGTAGGTCTGCATGGTCCTCGGCTGGCATCTAGGACAAGCCAGAACAGCAGTGAAACGTTCTTCTTAACCCATTACCAACCTGAAAGCACACACACAGATGACAAATCTGAGTTTTCGAAGCAATATGCTTTACAAATGTCTCTTGATTAAATATTTGTATGTTTTTAAAGAGATCTCTTGGTTTAAAAATACAGTAACATTTCTGTTAATCCTGAAAAAGGGATCATGGATTCCACCAAAATATAAAGCAACAAAAACTGTTTTTGTTATACTGATAGTAACAAAAACTGAATAACCACATTTAGCACCATATATCAGTGGTGTGGTGTAAATTCCTAATTCTTGTCAGTAACAATTTAAACCGTATGTTTTATTTAAAGCTCGGTAAATATTGATCACATATGCTGCGATTTGCTTCAAATTTCAACAAGCTGATTACTCACTAAAAACTCCTACAGACCATGTTTCCGTGCCATTTTAAGTCTAATTTTGACGTAACAAAGTGGTTATATCTAAATGTGTGAGTTGTTTACTTTTTGAAATTACTCTTCCCATTATATTGTTCATTCAGAACTGATTTCGCAAACGTGGAACGCGCACGAACACAAGAGGCGGGATTTATCGCATGAACTAATCACAGCCGATTATAACCAGTCTCATCCAATCATATCGCAATGGAAGCATTAACGTTCCATTTAAATTTTTTATTTTTTATTTTGCATTTCAACTACATCTTAACAGAACAATATAGGCTAACATAAACACAACTGTAAGTCCTCACAGACTGAGACATTAATTTTAATCATACTATAACATCGAAACAAACCGCCATACAAGAAATTAATCCAAATAAAATAAAATTATATAAAAATAAAATAAAACGAAACACATTCATGCAGCAAATCATACTTATTAAATAAATCAAACGATTTCTTGGCCTTATCGCTTTTCATAATTTTTAAAACCTCTGTATACATGGCTAGCTCCTTTTTAAAGACATTAAACTGGGGTACTGTTTTCATAATTGTACATTTGTGAATAAAGTATTTTAATATGAGAAGTAAGTGGTTCATTATTCACTATAGGGAAATAACAAGAAGAATAACAGCATGCGGTAAATGGTTAAATTGTTTGCACTACAAACCAGCGTGCTCATAATTAAGATCATACATTAAAATAATATGCTAAAACATGCCAATTTGCAATATCAAGCAAAATGAGCTGTTTTGTACAGCTAAAAATAGCTGGACGTGGATGAGACCAGAAGCCAGACCCATAAAATTTACAAATGCTCTTATGGTAAGAATAGAGCGTCTGACTTAACTCAGTGGGCTCATAAAATGTCCCTGATATATCTAAAATTAAAATTAATAAATTCAAATATATTTTAGTTGACATATTGTATCATTTTTTTTAATTATAAAAAAAACAGTAATTTCTAAAAGCATGAATATATCCTAACATACATTAAAAATAATTAATTTAGCTTAATTTGACTCATCACACTTTATTAACACTTAAACATCTTTCTTTCTTATTGACGTATAAGATCTTACAAAACCCCCTTATAAAACTGGACCTTAAGTATCATCTTATCTTCTCCTTTCTCTGCTTCTATTGCCACACACACACACATTAGAGGTGTGTCATCTTCTAATTAGTCCTGACTATTCTTTGGTAAATGGTCTGTCTCTATGAGCTTGTGTGTGTGTTGGCAGGAGCGTCATTATATAACGGCTGCAGTGCAGGCTGGCCCAGCTGTATTGATGTGCAGAGATGTGGGAGTCGGGGGGAGGGAGCTGAACACGACCGAGGCCAGTGAGAACCTTGTCGCTTGGTCAGCCTTTTGTGTGGCTCCCAGCAAGCGAGAGACATCCGAATATAACAACACCTCAGACAGCGAAGCAGCACGCGCCACTGCGAGTGTATTCACGACTAAACTCGCACACCTATCCCTGGCGAAAAAAACAGCATATTCTGGTAGGTATGTTTTGATGCTGGTTTAAGCTGGTCATGTTGCTGGTCAAGGACCAGCATAAACCAGCAAAAGACCAGCTTAAACCAGCATCAAAACATACCTAACCAGCATCCCAGCCTCAAAACATACCTACCAGCATATGCTGTTTTTTTCACCAGGGATGCCATCTAAAAACATAAACGGAATACTTATAACTCATTCTTGAGGTAATAACATGCATAACTAAATCAGCTTCCATTATATTATATATCTATCTATATATCTATATCTATCTATCTATCTATATATATATATAGATAGATATATATATCTGTGCTATATTTTGACTTCATAATACAAATGCATAAAAGTAAACAGCCCTGCAGCTATATAAAGATGCCCCCCCTGAGGCGTGTGATACATTATTTAAAGTCGACAGCATAACTAGATCAATTGTGACCTAATTTACAAATCCCCTTTTCATATCAGACTGTGACATTCACATGTAGAGGGATTATTTCCCACAGATAATGAAATATTAATAGGGTTTCGATTGCAGGTTCTCTAACACGGGGAAATTAAATCAAAATCACAATGAGCGGAATCTGACAAAATCAAACACAAAGCAAGGCCAAATGCGTATGTCTGCAATCTGCATATTAATATGCTAACATTAACCATTGAAGAGATTTGCATGTTTTGTGGTCCATGTTTATAAGACGTGCGCTACTGTCACTTCGTCTCATTAACACCCTGCGTTGCCAGCGCGTACAAAATGCCTACATGTGAATACTTTGAAACTTCACACTTCAGGAGAGAGGCTTGTTTCCTTGGTAACCATTTTTCCCCTTTTGTCCTTATGTGCCTACCAGTGCATAATGCTGCTCTACACATGCACCTGCATAGAAAGCGCTACTCTTTTTTCCCACAAGCGAACGGTACACTTTTTTTTATTTTCAAAGCACTGCTCTTGTCTGGAGCTTTGACATGCACCTTTGAAAATCAAGCTAAAAAAATGAAGGGTTTTGCACAGCTGCCATTTGAAAACACACAGCACAGGCAGAAGATGCTCAGAGAAGCAGGAAGGCCTCTCAGACGTGCCACTTTAAGCAATTACTTTTAAAGTCTAGGTTTGAGAGATGGAGCAAGTGATTTCATGATTGAAAACGCTGAAATATAGATGCTGTGTTTGCATAATTGAACATCAGTCCTTAAAATACGACTTTGAGCATTGGTGGTAACATTTAGCTGTCTCAAGTAAGTCTTTTTGGGTGCTTGGTGCTTTAAAGAAACCAATACAGTGATATAAATACAACTAAAAAAACTTGGCAATACACATTATCTATACACTAGATTTTTAAAGTTTTTTAAAAGAAGTCTTATCTGCTTACCAAACCTGCATTTATTTGATCCAAAATACAACTAAAGCAATATTGTGAAATATTTTTACTATTTAAAATTTTCTATTTTAATATATTTTGAAATCTAATTTATACCTGTGATCAAAGCAAAATTGTTGAAATCATTCTAATATGCTGATTTGCTGTTCAAGATACATTCATTATTATTATCAATATTTAAAACAGTTGAGTAAATTTTTTCAGGATTCTTGGATGAATAGAAAGATCCCAAGATTGGCATTTATCTGAAATAAAAAGCTTTTTTAATATTACACACTATACCATTTCAAAGCTTGGAGACAGTATAACTTTTTTGGTAAAGAAATTATAGAAATGAATACTTTATTTAGGAAGGATGCTTTAAATTGATCAAAAGTGATGATAAAGACATTTATGATGTTTTAAAAAAATCTATTTCAGATAAATGCTTTTCTTTTGAACTTTCTATTCATCAAAGAAACCTCAGCTGTTTTCAACATAATAATAATAATAATAATAATAAATGTTTTTGAGCAGCAAATCAGCATATTATAATGATTTCTAAAGAATCGTGTGACTGGAGTAATGAAGCTAAAAATTCAGCTCTGAAATCACAGGAATAAATTACATTTTAAAATACATTCAAATAGAAAACTGTTATTTTAAATAGTAAAAATATTTTACAATTGTACTGTTTTTACTATACTTTGGATCAAATAAATGCAGACCTGGTGAGCAGAGGAGACTACTTTTCAAAATCTTTCAAATAATCTTTCTGTTGAAAAACTTTTGACTGGTAGTGTACATTATTTGGCTTAAACACTGTATTGGGTAAGAATTTAAGGAAATACCTCAATCTGATGCTTTAACCCTTTATACATGTTTTGTAACCCATTTAATCCCACCGTTTTTGAATAAGCACATGAATTTTACATCTTAAGTAATGAAATTATGTGTTTTATTCAGGGTCACAGTTGCTACTGATAAAAAACTCAAGGCAAAATTACTCAATTATACCCAATAGGTTGCATAGTAACATAATACAACCAATTTTTGTCTCATTTAATGTGACAACACTTTGAGATCTACAGTTTTATAATGTGAATAAATCACTTATTCAAAATGGGCCTTTCACAAATTTGATTAATGGCGTGCTTAGCTCAGGGATCAGTTTTACTAATTTTATTACATTGATAATAGACCCTTTAAATGTGACCAAATATAATAGCTGTATCTGTATTATGGCATATTTCACCTTCACTTTATCTTTTAGCAGGGTAAAACAACTCTGTTCATGTAAAATGTTTAACTTACAGTTAAGAACTATCTGTACATTAGCTCTTATAAGACCAAAAGAACTGATCAAAATTCTATGCGTGGGATTAAATGCGTTAGAAACACTGGATTGTGTCGATAAATCATCGACACTTGACTGTCAGAAGCATATGATTTTGTCTACCCGTTTATGATTTTATAAAAAAAAAAGCAGTTCGCTCCAAATGGAAAAACAATTCTATCTCTTTTTTAATTTCACGCTTGGATTGTTTGTGACATCGGAGCGTTTTAATTCTAGCGGAACGCCAACGCGAAAAACTGGAGGAGGTGCGGGGGCGCGCGTAAAAGAGCGCGCACAGCTGTCAGCACCAAGGACAGCGCTCAGCCGCAGAACAACAGCCGACGCGCAGAGAGGCGGACGATACGAGACGCATCACTGATTTCTGCTGCCAGGCTTTATGTAGTATGCGACTTTCTCGCTCTGTCTGTCTGCAGCCTGACTTAACAGGGGGAATTAGGAGAAAGGCTGCAGTGAATGCCGGTTCTCTCAGATGCCATCGTTTGAATGAACCGGGCACCATGAACAGATCGCCGCAGTGTGTGTGAATTTCGCACCTGGGATTTTTTTTAAACTCTAAAACTGCCACACTGGACATTGCTCTTATTCTTCACAAGCGAATAGCTCAAACACGAGCCTCCTGCAGCAATAAGAAGGGAGGACATTGGGGCTCTCCGTGCGCTCTACTGGCCCTCCACACGATGCGTCTGCTTCTGCTGGCCGCGTTGTTCTCCTGCTCCTGCGTGCGAGGCGGCTGTGAGCCCAAGATTGTGAACATCGGGGCCGTGCTGAGCCAAAAAAGATACGAGCAGGTGTTCAAGGATGCAGTCACTCAGGCGAACCAGGTGTACGGACGGGATAAATTCAAGTTGACCGCCATCTCTGTCACTCACAAAGCCAACGCGATTCAGATGGCGCTGTCTGTGTGTGAGGATCTCATTTCCAGTCAGGTGGGATTTTTAGTATCAGCTTTGTGCCATGTGTCAAAATCCGGTATTAAATAACATGGGTTAAAAGTTGCCCGAGGGGTAAACATGTCCGTGCAATATGCACCATTCAGACTGAATTAATTTTTTTAGCTTTGGTAAGACAGCGTTTTAAAATGCATGATATCCATTACAAGTACCACTAAAAGTGTGGCATTAAATATGCAAATATATTCATTAGAAAGAACTACAAATATAGTGATGCCACCTAATAATTTCTAAACATAAACTGCACTGTGAAACTGCAACAATACCCTATATCAATCCCTTAAAAATGACTTTTGTTTGCATACTATTTAGTTGATTGAGTCATATTAAATGATATTTTTGACTTGAGTACAATTATTGAAATGCATATTAGGTTAGATAATTTGTAAAATATTTTAGATAAACTGAGGGTGCAAAAAAATCAAAATACTGAGAAAATCACCTTTAAAGTTGTCCAAATGAAGTTATTAGCAATGCATATTACTAATTAAAAATTAAGTTTTCATATATTTACAGTAGGAAATTTACAAAATATCTTCATGGAACATTATCTTTACCAAATATCCTAAAGATTTTGGCATAAAAGAAAAATCTGTAATTTTGACCCATACAATATATTGTTGGCTATTGCTACAAATATACCCATGCTACCTAAGACTGGTTTTGTGGTCCAGGGTCACATAAATTAATATAAATACTATATGAATAGATAGTGAGGGTATATGTTTTTTAAAAAATGCTGAAAATAAAAGTACCCATATGTGACCCTGGACCACAAAACTAGTCATTTATATGTCATGTGAAAGCTCAATGAATAAGCTTTCCATTGATTTATGGTTTGTTGGGATATGATAATATTTAACCGAGATACAACTATTTGAAAATCTGGAATCTGAGGGTGCAAAAAAATCAAAATACTGTGAAAATCGTCTTTTAAAGTTTTTAGCAATACGTATTACTAATCAAAACTTACATTTTGATACATTTGCAGTAGGAAATTTACAAAATATCTTCATGGAACATGATCTTTACTTAACATCCTAATGATTTTCGGCATAAAAGAAAGAGTGACCATTTTGACCCATACAATGTATTTTTGGCAATTGCTACAAATATACCCATGTTACTTAAGACTGGTTTAATGGTCCAGGGTCACATATAATTTCAACATATTCCAACCATAAAATGTAACCTAATGTGGCACTGTTGATTCACTCATATTTAATAATATTTCTGACTTGAATAAAACCTGTTATTCATAGTCTTCCACATGAAACACACTTTTTAGGTTTTACAGTGTAGTCACTGACCTGTGGAGACTTGCTTGGACAGCTGAACTTGGATTAGATTGTGGTAGTAGACTGAAGCTGCATAATTTGTTTAGATGTCTAAACAGGACAGCCTGTCAGTTGATGATCCAAGCAGGTCGATGGACTCACGGTGGGAGGGAAGGTTAACGTACTGTGGCTGACCCCACAGAGCTTTGATGGCAGGAATGAGGGAGATGACGATGCTGGCCGAGGGCAGCAGCTGCAAAATAAACTAGGTGACGCATGAAAAATCAATGGTTTTCAATGCAAGCAGTTTCTACTTTCACAGAGTATTACTGTGCTTGATAAAAATAAAGATGGGGGTGGAGAGGTCAGCATAGCATCAGTATCTAAAAAAATGCAAAATGTCTTTGGGAGAGGAGGCTACTGCAAATCAAAAATGCTTGAAACATACAGCATATATGTTGCAATGCACAACCACATTTTCATTTTCTATAAACATTTGCATTTCATTTTCTTTAGACAGATAGATAGATAGATATAAATCTGCAGTAGCAATTCCCTGCATGAAGTGTAAATGAGAGACATTTTCACTACTGTCATACTCGTGGGAGTAATTTTGCCTGATGCGCCGTTTCATTAAAAGCCCGCACACGCAAAATCACATTAAGCGGTTCTGCTTTAAGTGTTCTCTGGGCTGGTGATGTCATTACAAAAGTGCTGAGGTAGGAGTCTGTCTAAGGCCTGGATACTGCACTGAACTAAAACTGGGCTGAACATGAATCTCCCTCCTGTCCTGTTCACGGCGCTGCTTTGTTCATTCTCTCACTAATATTCACACCAACCTCCCCTATCAACCTCCAATGGGTTTCTAGTGCTTAATCATGTACATACCTTCAACAAATTTGGGCCGTACGGTTGTGTAGCTAGTTAGCAGGATGTCAGGATAATTGCTGAATTAATTCCTTGGTTATGTGAGATTCTTTCATGCGAAACTGCTGTATCGCTCAGCTTTAGCGCCTTTGGCTCAGTGATGTCTCTGCCCACTCTGAAGACGCTCTGTGACAGATGGAGCCAATGCCAGAGGGTCTCTCTGGAAACACATAATGTTTTTTTCCATTGTTATTTTTCCTTCTCAATACAGCATATTTTTCGAAAAACGAAAACATGTTTATATATGACGGACAGATTCCTCTTTGTCTCTTGCTCCCTTGAGACCAACCAAACATCCTTCATCATCAGTCAATCAAACTGTCAATCTGTCTCACTGGGAAGTGATTTATAGATTTAGTCACAGAATGAGGCCACATCCATGAGTCACAGCAATCACTCTGCTGTGATCCAGTCTTGACCGCTAGTTTGTATTCAAACCAGTTCTGTCATTTTATTCACAGGTGTACGCCATCCTGGTGAGCCATCCACCACAGTCCAACGACCATCTGACGCCTACTCCGGTCTCCTACACTGCAGGGTTCTACCGCATACCTGTAGTAGGGCTCACCACCAGGATGTCCATTTACTCAGACAAGGTGGGCTGTGTTGAGAGAGAAATTTAAAGGGATAGTTCACCCAAAAATTAAAATTCTGTCATTATTTACTCACCCTGAACCCGTAAGACCTTCGTTCATCCTTGGAACACAAATTAAGATATTTTTGATGAAATCCAAGAGCCTTCTGACCAAGCATAGACAGCAACGCCACTGACACGTTCAAGACCCAGAAAGATAGTAAGGACATTGTTAAAATAGTCCATGCGACAACCTTAGTTTTATAAAGCTATGAGAATACTTTCGTGCACAAAGAAAACAGAAATAATGAATTTCATTAAACAATTTCTCCTCTTATTCTCGTATTCTCGTATCTTCATAACATCTCGGTTGAACTACTAATGTCACATGGGCTATTTTAACTATGTCATTACTAACTTTCAGGGTCTTGAACATGTCAGTTAACACAAATCTTAATTTGTGTTCTGAAGATGAATGAAGGTCTTACAGGTTTTGGAACAACATGAGGGTGAGTAATTAATGACAGAATTTTTATTTTTGGGTAAACTATCCCTTTAATTACTCAGTTTCAGTATAATTCATTTTGGGTATTAATGGGTGATTTTTTAGCTATGGGGACTTTTGGTCCCTATAGGCTTTTAGAAAATAAATTTCCATGCTATGACTAGTTTAATTTGTCTGTTAACAGTCAAGTGTAGCTTGACTGGAAATAACCCAAATAAATAAAAAAAAATCTGTTCATAAGTGATATTCTCATTAATTGTTTGAACTGTTAGTTACTTTATCTGGAGGTTCAATTGTTATGCCAGTGTGTGGCAACAAGTGAAGCTTTTTATGACTGGTTCAGTGAATCATTAATTCAGCTGATGTGTTTAAAATGTTGATTAATTCAGGAACAAAATTAGTTGCTGTCTTTATGAGTGAGTCGTTGAATCATTCATTCAAATGATTCATTTACATTTTTGATTAATTCAGGAAATAAATACGTGACTGTCTTTATGAGTGAGTCATTGAATCATTCATTCAAATGATTCATTCAGATCTTTAGTTCATTCAGGAACTAAATAAATGACTGTCTTTATGAGTGAGTCGTTGAATCATTCATTCAAATACCTATATTTTATATTTAATTTTCACACAATAATTACTGAAATAGATAATCTTAGTTTTTAAAATTTATTTTTTATGGTGTTAATATGGTGTAATTTTATAAATGCAAAAAAGTAAAATCTACAAAACAGAAATGAAAAATCTTTTTTAATAAAAAATAATAATAAAAACTGAAACTATGGAAAATTATTTCTGCCACAGGAATAAAAATTAAAAAAAGGCTATGACTAGTTTAATTTGCCTGTTAACATGAAAATTACAAAAGTGCAGCTTGGATGGAAAAGACCCAAATTAAAAAAATATTCCGTTCATAAGTAATATTCTCATTAATTGTTGGGATTTTTAGTTACTTTATCTGCAGGTTTAGATGTTATGCCAGTGGGTGGCAACAAGTGACTCTTTTTATAACTGATTCAGTGAATCATTAATTCAACTAATTTGTTTAAAACGTTGATTAATTCAGGAATTAAATTAGGGCTGTCTTTATGAGTGAGTCGTTGAATCATTCATTCAAATGATTCATTCACATCTTTGATTCATTAAGGAACAAAATAAGTGACCATCTTTATGCAAGCAATTTGTTCAGAAATGTTAATTAATTTAGTAATGAAACAATTGACTTGTTTGTCAAAAACATATATTTTATTTTTAGTTCATTTTCATACAATAATTAGTGGAATAGATAATCTTAGTTTTTAAAATTGAATATTTTTATGGTTTAATTTTATAAATGTAAAACAATCAAATCTATAAAATAGAACTGAACAATTTTTTTTTAAATAAATAATAATAAAAAAAAATCCTGAAACTATGGAAAATGATCTCCGCCACAGAATTAAAAAAAAATTGCATCTTTTTATCTCACAGTTCGGACTTGTTTTTCTTTTTCAGAATAGCAAGAAAAAATAAAATTAAAAATAAATTGCAAGATCTTAATTTGCAGTTGTGAGTTATGGGGGGTGAGTTACAAGTTTCTATCTTGCAATTCTGATTTTTTTTTTTTTCTTTTGTGACAAAAAAGTCTAAATTATGAGATAAAGTGATGCAATTACCCATTTTTTTTTTTTACGTTTTTTATTCCTTGGTGCAAATAGGCTTCAATATGAAATACCTTTTTATTATTTCACTTAAATAAAAAAATAAAAAAAAACTCATTTTTAAATGTTGTATCCCACCTTTCTTCTTTTCTTTTCACCTTCTAGCAGTAGCCAAAACAACAATTTAAAAAAACAAATAACACCTGTGATTGACCCCTTTATTATTTTACTAAAGAAATAAAAAAGAATGTCATTTTAAATGGCCTTCTACCTTTTTTCCAGAGCATCCATCTCTCATTCCTCCGCACAGTGCCACCCTATTCCCACCAGGCACATGTGTGGTTTGACATGATGCGGGAGTTCCGCTGGAATCACATCATTCTAATCGTCAGTGACGACCACGAAGGCAGAGCGGCACAGAAAAGACTCGAAACTCTTCTGGAGGAGAGAGAGACCAAGGTAAGCTATTCCCAGTTCCAGGATTCCCAGCGCGTGCTTGTATGCAAGCGTGTGTGTATCAGTCGCAAAAGTCTTGTATGTACGTAACTGTTTTACTTTTTTGTCATGTGATCACATCTCTCATGCCATGTTGTAAATGTTGGCTAACATTCTAAAACCAAAGGCGTCAGCCATGTCTAATGTGGTCTGATTTGACTTAACGTGCGTTATTTGCTCATTCCATGTTGCTTTCTACCACAGTCAAAAACTCCTGTGTCTATCCACAACAGGAGCAAAATGAAAACCTTAACCTGGGGCGTTGCAAAGCATCACTGACTTTTTGAACGCATATTTATGCTGTTTATACACTATGTAAGTTGGTATTTTTGTAGCTTTGAGACACAGATATGAATCTTGCAATTGGCAAGTCTATCGTCAGTGTCTCATGAGGTGCTTTAGAGCTGTGATTGCTTCATAAATACAGTGGTGCATTGTGGGAATTTTGCTCTTGCAGAGGTTCTGCTCAGTTTCCTTGGGGATGAAAGCTAAATCACCAGCCCACATCCCCCCTGCTCAGCGCTGAGGTAATTATTGTTGCCCTCGTTGCTGCGAGAGATTATTAACAGTGAAACTATTTAGGTATGGTGCGAATTGAGCTACATACCCACAGAGACGTTTCTGGTGCTGGAAGACTGTTGATATTCCAAATAGATGCTTTATTTTCATTTTTCATTTCCTTCTCACTCTTATTTTTGGAGAGGTCACCAATCCTAGCTTTCTCTGTGTCCTGTAGGAGATAAGACACGATCAAAGAAAAAAAAATACACTTAAAACAAAAATTTATGCATAATTTACCTATTTATCTGGAAACAAAATCACATTTATGAGTATGTATATATATATATATATATATATATATATGTATAAAAAATTACCCACAAAATGTGTGATCCATGTGATCATGTAAATAGGGGATTTCTGCCACAGAATGTTTTTTAAATGCCTTTGTGCTGCTTATTTAAATAAGTATATATATATATATATATATATATATATATATATAGTCCTGTATATGTACCCACTTTTTAAAAAAGATTAGTTATTTGTAATTTTTCTGTTATTCAAAGTCAAAATATCATGTGGTGCGACCGTCCGGACACACGTTGCTTTAGAACTGTTATTTAAATTACCCTTAATTTATTCTGATTAATTTTCTGCATTATTTTGCATGATTTCCAAAGTGTTTTCTAATCCTGCATAAAATTGCAAAGCATTTGTATTTATATTTATATTTATATTTATAATATACAAACAAACGTTATTTGATGATTTCCATTTTATGAAATATCATGCTATAAGGCCTTTGCATCAATTGGAGCGACTACTCATCATGTGGTGCGACCGATAATAGGAATAACTGTATTAAAATAAAAAATAAAATATCTAATTTCTGTGGTGGAATGCTTAAGTGAATGGTATTTTTAAAACATTTTGATCAGTTTTATGCAGTTTACAGGAAAATACGTCTGCTAACTACATTTAAGAAGGCTACTCTGAAATTCTAAAACAAAAATATGAGATCACTATTTAAAAAAACTCAAAATAAATGCAAATACTTTGTTTCTAAATACTGTAAATACTGAGAACATCTAAAAAAATGTTAAGCATTTTAAGAAAATTAATTAATTTTAATATAAATCATGGTCGCACCACATGACATTTTTTTTAAGGCTATGGCCAATTCATCAAGATAAAAAAAAAACACTAAAATCACTTAATTTTAAATTTTAATATGAATTTATGTGTACACAACATTCTTAATGTTTGAAAAATTATAACAGATATTATTATGTTTTGTATTTTAAAATTGGCCTGTCGAAAATCCTTATACGTCAATGACCCATATATTTTTTGGTAGATGTATTTAAAATATACATTTTAAACTAGTTTGAATGGGAACTTATTCTTTTTAAATGTATCTCTTGCATTATTCACGTTATTGTTCTTAAAGGGATAGTTCACCCAAAAATGAAAATTCTGTTATTAATTACTCACCGTCATGATGTTTTAAACTTGTAAGACCTTTGTTCAGGTTCAGAACATAAATTAAGATATTTTTGATGAAATCTGAGAGCTTTCTGACAGACATGGAGAAGAAATGGTTGAATAAGTATTATTAAAGTTATTTTTGTTTTCTTTGCGTACAAAAAGTATTCTAGCTTCATAACATTACGGTTCAACCACTGATGTCACATGGACTATTTTAACGATGTCCTTACTACCTTTCTGGGCCTTGAACGGTTGCATTGCTGTCTATGCAGGGTCAGAAAGCACTCAGATTTCATCAAAAATATCTTAATTTGTGTTCAGAAGATGAGCGAAGGTCTTACGGGTTTGGAACGACATGATGGTGAGTAATTAATTACAGAATTGTCATTTTTGGGTAAACTATCCCTTTAAATGACTTAATTATGCTTATGTAAAGCACAGATGTGCTAAATAAATAAATTTGCCTGGTCTAGGGTTTTGTCACATTTTGTAGTTGAGTCATTAGTATGAATGAGTCATTGCAATTTATTATGCATAAAACATTTCTGCTTTCTGATTTACTGATGTGAAATTTTGAGGTTTTGTGAAATTAAAATCTCTGTAAATTCACATCACATTCATGTTTTGTACATATCTGTCATACTGACAAGCTTTAGTTAGTGGCCACAAGAGTGGCCGTACACACTGGAGTGAATTTAAATTTTTATACGACTCTTAAAAGCCCACCCAGTGTTTCCAGGAAAACATTACTCCAGATTTTTTAAACAATGCATATGGTTGCACCTTTTATACACCACTATTAAAGTTATAAATTGCCTCCTGAATCAATAGACCAGGCAGCCATTTTGTGGTGCGTGTGTAATATGCATTTCCATCACGTTCTCTATTTTGCTATTTGATGTGCAGCTATAATTTAGAATCAGAACATCAGGCTCTGTACACTTTCAGAAAAAAAATGACCAAAAATTGTGGTGCAGCACTTTGCCACTGGGACTGTACCCTAATAGAAACATCTTTACGCCAGATACCTTTTAAGGGTAAAAGGCATAAAGGAGCATCTTTGATCCTAGAGACAGGCTAAAAGTATTTTTTTTCTTATAGTGTACTTTTATCTTATGTCTGACCATTTATAATTTGTTTGAAAATTGTAGCTCTTGCTTTCAGGGTATTTTTGCCAGTTTTGTTCCCATTTGTTCATGTAATCTTTATTGAAAATGTAATAACTTGTTCTGAAATAACTGCTGTTATGCTTTTGTCACTTACACAGCATGAGTTGCTGGATAATGTTATGCGATAACCAAATAGTTTTAGCAACACCAATTCACAGCGACTGAGAAAATAAATATTCATATTTAACAGTTATAGAGAAATGAAAACCAACCAACGTATCTATAAATAATGCATATTCATAAACGCATATAACTAAAACAGTAAAGATCAGCGATTGCTGCATGTGTACAAGACTGCAGAAATCTCACATTATTTTATATCCTAATGGACGCAGAGTCTATCTTTATGCGCTATGCGCCAAGGATCATTTTCATATTCCTTCTGCTATCAGTTTACAAGAGTGTCAGATATAATGAGCTATTTCCAGCGAACGCACAGCGGGGGTTCATGACGGCAGCATGAGTTCGGTTTAAGAGGTGCTCAGGAAAGGCCAGTGTGTATTCACCTTTTTAATTTCCTTTGAGGTGCCGTAATGAGCAAATGCCACGACACGCATATAGGTCACGCATAATTTCAGAAGCTCAAAGCGAGTTTCGTATGAGAGCGTGTCTAGCCTTTCGCAGTATTAGGGCGGTGTTGTGTGTCTATGCAGGGGAGGTTTATTTATATCATTGCAAAATGGCACCGTTTGAGCCGGGGTTTCCCCTCGAGGCCACTGCCCTCAAAAATACAGCAGAACTCAAGATGCTGCAGTAGAAAAGGTTTTCTGCAATCGTACAGCACTCAGCAATATCTGCATTATTATCGAACGATTTATTAACTTGGCAGCCCATCACAGTAGTCTGTCATTTTTATTGAATTCGAAGTAATGTTGCATTAATAATTCAGAAAGCGTTCATGCGCTGCTGCAGGTGGCAGATCTGGATTGATGGAAAAGCACCACTTGGTTCCTGAAGTTTGTAATATTGTTGCGCTCTAGCTTTGTTTAGGTGTGCGATTTAATGACGGTCTATGATGTTTTTTGCAAGTCCCAGTGTTAGGGATTCAGATTTGGAGCAGAAAAGTGAAATTTTGTTGGTTGCTTTACTGCCCACCATTTTCAACTGTTTATAATATTCTTCTGTGTCTGCATATTTTCTCTGTGCACATTATTCATCAGAATAAAAAAAGGAACTATGAAAACCAAGACCAACTGTCCTATGACAACAAGAGAGGACCTAAGGTATATTTGCATGGTCAGTGCACGCCGCCCTCCAAAATCTCTAAACGTAGCTACTAGAACCAGCCCAACCAATCACCGGCCAACCCAGAAATGCCCTTCTCTTGGTAGCACGTGTTTCTTGTTACGTTGAGACGTTACTTTTCCCTTTTTTTATGATTTAAATGAAGAATGGATTTCTTTTGAACGATTATTATTTCCGTTTCAGAACAACTTAAAACGCTCCGCTTCTTTCATTCCCATTTTTTCCTTTTTAATAAAGGATGATGCATGATTCAGAATTTTCAAAAAAGCAAGCCCATTCCTTTGTGGAGATCCGACAGTTTGGGACACAACACTTAAATTCTACTTCCTATCGCAGCATCCCCTCGTTGCTCTTTTTTTCTCGACTCTTTTTCTTTGGGGAAATGACTTCCTCTCACCTGTCACTCCCCTTTCCACCTGGTTTTAGTTTCCGGTTGCATCGGTCTCACTCCCCGAAACCTCTAACATGCACGTCCTTCTCTGAAGCCTTGATAACCCTCAGTTTTGCATGCGAAAATGCAGAAGTTTTTTTGTTTTTCAAGCTTTTTTATTCTATTATTTTTCATTTTGAAGCAGTTTCCCTGGAACTCTATAATTTTCCCCCTTTTCAGTCCTAGAAAAGAAAAAAAATCAGAAACAACCAAACCAACCAAAAGTGCTAGATGAGGCAGCATGGTTCAGTTATGGAAGTAAATAGCCTCTTTGACTGATTGTGTACCCCAATCTCAGGCCGAGAAAGTGCTTCAATTCAACCAAGAGACTAACTTAACTGCCCTGCTCCTGGAGGCCAAAGAGCTGGAGGCCCGAGTGATCATTCTCTCTGCCAGGTAAGAGGTTTAATGCATGATGACATCCCTGCAGTGCATCAAAATCACTGCACTTCACTCTTCACTGAATAATTACCTGCAAAAAGGAAATGAATCAGAATGAGTCATCCACATATTTATTATTCTTTCCACCCTGCTGAACAGACCACCATAGATGCTTGTGTGTCTTAAAGGAATATTCCAGGTTCAAGATAAGTTAAATCAACAGCACTTGTGGCTTAATGTTGATTACCACAAAAATAGGTTACGCTTGTTTGTCCTTTTCTTAAAATAAATGAAACACATTGCAGGCGTATTTTAATTAACTTAAAATTCTTCAAAACAATTTGTTGATTGAAAAAAAAATCTGACATAAAATATAAATATGGCTGCAAGCAGCGAAATTAATGATTATGCATGAGCATGTGCTCACCAGGTTTTGTGAAGTTTTGAGTTTTCTTTAAGGCTTTGTAGGATTTTGGGTAAATTTGGACAGGCCCCTTTTCTAAACGACTCCGTTATAGCTTCCCAAAGGGTAAATTTCATTTTTTTTTTTTTGTATAATTATTGACCTAGAGAGTCCAGAGAATTGTACTGCAGTGGCATTTTTTCAGATTGAGCTAAAAACCTAGGACTAGTTCGCAAAAGCAGGCTTTTTACATCTTCTCAATCATTTAACAAATGACCTGAATAACAACAGAGAATTTAGAAGCAAAATTGTCCGGAATGAGGAGTTCTATCATATTATACAAATATTGTGTGTATGTGCGAAAAAAAGTGCATTAGACAATCGTTTACACCCTTGAGAAAAGGCGACATCGCCCTCCCTCCAGTGGACGATTTCTTTCAAATTTCTCACAGACCTTTGAAGCCGTGAGTCAAACAGGCCTACCAAGTTTTATTCCGATCTCTATTAACCTTGTCTAATAGGTGTTCAAACATCATCGGCGAGTGGCGGATGTTTTTTTTTTATTTGAAATACGCAAATGTCTTTATAGACACTTGAGGCACTTTGGACCAAGACAAATTGTACATAGGACAAACAGTTGCATAGGTATACCCATTTTTATGTTTTTTTTCCCTCTTATTTCACCACCAAGTGGCCAAGCTCCACGATTTTTTTCCTGTGACCTCAGATTGAGCTCTTACATAAGCGTTCTGAGTTTGGCGAAGATATCTCATTCTGTTTAGGAGTTATAGGCATTTTACTAAAAGTGGCCCTGCCCCATTCAAACGTTTTGGCGTCCCTTTGTGACAGTGAGTCGAATGTTGAACTTTCTGTTGATAATTTTTGATATTGACTCTCCAGAGAATCTTTCTGCACTGGTTTGGTTCTGATCAGGATAAAAACCTATGAGTAGTTCGCAAAAGTAAGTTTTTCAAAAATCCAAAATACCCGAAAATTTCACCTCACGATCGATTCTGATGTGTTTTGTCCAGCATGAGCCAAGGATTCCAACAACATAAGACACTTGAGCCTGTGACTGACGATTTAGGAGCTATGAGCAATTTCGTACTTTTGATCGCTGTAGCACCCCTGTCAGGCCGATTGGGGCGAGCCTCGGTGACGTTGTCGGCAGTGTGAGTACTACCATCTCTCCAAGTTTCAGGTCTCTACAACTTATGGTTTGGTCTACACGATCAGTTTTATGTGGAAATTGCTGATCCTTGGCCATTCTAACAATAAGGTTAGGGTTTTTTGTGGTAATCAACATGTCACAAATTAATAATTTAGCCATGAAACTCTACTTGCACTCTAATTGGTTCATTCAATGCAATGTTCCCAGCCAACCAGATTCACATACTCATTACCGTTTACCTGTATAACCAGGACGTGTTTAGTGAATACCATGTTAAGCGCATCCTCATATTAGCCCACCACCTCCCTAGCACCACCTGCCTACATGTTTTCTTTTAATTTTATGATCTAAGGATTTAGCAGTAGCAAGTCTACTTGCTCTGCAGTAGCGTAGCAGATCTAGCCTGCCAAGACCAAACCTATGCACATTCTAGTTACATTAATAAAGATTTTACAATCCTTTCCAAGAGTTGTCATGACTGAAGTGCTTTTGAGTGAGCTTAACTTGTACTGAACCTGGAAAATAATTAGATTAACTACCAAGACTTAGCCACAACCTTTGCAGTACCTGCTATGCTGGTCCACAAGTTGGTCTTTTCAGCAGGACAGACCTTTGAAATAAATAATACTGAAAAGTCAAAACAATGGGTTTACAAAACCATTTCATACTTCAGTAAGCTTCTTGTATTTCTGTCAGCGGTTGTAAACCTGTCTGTCTGCCTTTAGCGAGGAAGATGCAGCCGCCGTGTACAAAACAGCACGCTTCCTCAACATGACAGGCTCAGGCTATGTATGGCTGGTCGGGGAGCGTGAGATGTCCGGTAAAGCTTTGAGCGAGGCCCCTGACGGTACGTACACCCAACTTAGTACAACTGAGACAGGCAGAGGAAAACAAGCCATTTGTCTCAGTTTTTCTGTTAAACTACACTAGAAAGATTTTATTGATGAAGCAAGTAGATGTTAATGTGTGTGTGCGTGTGTATAAATTAACCGTTTAAACATTTAAGCACTTTATGTGTTTAAAGGTTTTAAACGAGTCACTTAGATTACACGATAACGGTTGTGTTCTCTGATTCACTGGCGAGATTAATTACAATAGTGAACTCTTGAGGTTTAATTAACAAGTTACCATAAAAATGTAATTATTATTAAGTAGTATTTTATTTAAAATGTGTGTTAACTCACAGAGTGTGTTTATTATGTTAATAGTCTGGCTTTTGTGAACTTAAAACGGGTGTTTTTTCAACCCTCCCTTTGACGTGTTTCTGGTATTGGTAAGCTATAAATGGCCTTTTATGTCCCAGGCACTTCACAAGTCACATGTTTTTTTTTTAAAGTTTACACTATTGTCGTTGTCGCTCCCAATACACTTGCTCACCTTTTACCCTGCCAGTGTTTTTCTTGTCTTTGTCCACAATTAAACTTTTAGAGATCTCTTACAGAACTGGATCTTTCAAACCCTCCTCCAATAACAAGAAAAACTCAGCTGAAGTTGGATTTATGTATGAAGTATATTATATATTTCATCAATTAGTGTGTGTTAGTGTCTCACCATTTGGACAAGACTTACCACAGTTTGGGCGTAGGTGGCGCTAGTGGGCTCAGTAAATCCAACCTCAAGGGTCAAAGCTTGCATTCTGGGCAAAATGTCTCAAGTAATATGTCTGTGAAGAACAAAACCATTTATTTTACATTGGCTAAATCCACCAGTGGAAAAAAAATGACAAAACATGACTTGACATCCGATTTGAGAGTCATTTACCCATGCTGGCTCAAAGGGTGACCCTATGGGTTTTTTGTGTTGGAAAGGGCTCCTAAATGTCAAGGGTGAACAGCTCACTGCTTCATTTTTAACGTCAACACATAGGGCTGATTGGCCTCCAGCTCATCAACGGCAAGAATGAGTCGGCGCACATCAGCGATGCCGTTGCTGTCGTAGCGCAGTCCATCCAAGAGCTCTTCGAGAAAGAGAACATCACAGAACCTCCAAGGGGCTGCGTGGGTAATACCAACATCTGGAAGACCGGGCCACTCTTTAAAAGGTCTGTTCTACTAAAAATCATGCAGGCAGCTGACCTGTTTAATTTGATTTTGTGTGATTTGTTATTATTTTCCATGACATTGTGCTTGAGGGGGCATCCGTGTCATTCTTTGATGGATTTTGACAACCACAGACAGATGTTCACTGTGATCTAATGCGCTGTCATAACACATGATATTTCATCTACAGTTGAGGTCAAAAATGTACATACACCTTGCAGAATCTGCAAAATGTTAGTTATTTTACCAAAATAAGAGGGATCTTACAAAATGCATGTTATTTTTTATTTAGTACTGACCTGAATAAGATATTTCACACAAAGGACGTTTTCATATCCACCTTTTTCTTCATGCAGAAGTAAGCTTATGTGGAAAAACGATGCATTAAGAGCCAGGGGTGTAAACTTTTGAACAGAATAAAAATGTGTAAATTTTTTTTGTTTTGACTAAATATCATATTTTTTGCATTTAGTACTGCCCTTTAGAAGCTACAGAAGATACTTACATGTTTCCCAGAAGACAAAATAAATTAAATTTACCCTGATCTTCAAATTCCAAAAGTTTTCACCCCCCAGCTCTTAATGCATTGTGTTTCCTTGGAATCAAGTGTATGTAAACTTTTGAACAGGGTCATTTTTATAAATTCAACTATTATTTTTTTCTTGCGGACACCATTTATGTGAAATATCTTATTCAGATCAGTACTAAACAAAAAAAATAACATGCATTTTGTATGATTCTTCTTATTTTGGTAAAATGATTAACATTTTGCAGATTCTGCAAGGTGTATGTAAACTTTTGACCTCAACTGTATGCATATTTTTCATGCACCACATCTACAGGATACATACATAAAGTTACTCACAGGTTAATACTGGCTGTGCTCCGCAGGGTATTGATGTCTTCCAAGTACCCAGAGGGCCTAACAGGACGTGTTGAGTTCAATGACGATGGTGACAGAAAATACGCTCATTACAGCATTCTCAACTACCAGAAGAGCAGACTGATTCAAGTCGGCATTTACAACGGAACACAAGTACTAGTCTTTTCTTTCAAAGTGTTTAATTTATAATTTCATGACATGGGTCCTGAATCTTGCATTAGTTCCTGTGAGGAATACAAAAATAAATTTTACAGAAAACACAGCATTTCAAGCCAACACTAGTATTCCCATAATTGTATTCAAAGCCAAAACTGTAATGACACTTTTGGAATCTAGGCTAGGATTTTGAACAAAGATTATGATTATGATTATAAGATTGTTAATTATCCGCTATAATTACCTGTTTCATCAGGTGGTGATGAATAAACAGAGGAAGATTATTTGGCCTGGAGGTGAAACAGAAAGACCGAGAGGATTCCAAATGTCTACCCGATTAAAGGTACAAGGTTCACTGATCTAAAATTACAAGAAAGTACCTGAATGCAGTTGATGTCTCATAGGAAGGCTGAACGAAAAACCATCCATCTATTGCAGATAGTGACCATTCATCAGGAACCCTTTGTGTATGTGAAGCCAACTATGCTGGACGGGACCTGCAAGGAAGAGTACACACCTAATGGAGTCTTAATTAAAAAGGTGATCTGCACTGGACCAAATGAGACCATCCCAGGTAACACATCAGGGACGTTTATGTCACTGTGCTTTTCTACATCCGCCGTCTGGAGATACATACATACATATATAAGCATCAGGTAGTTATATATGTATGAATGTACCAAGTGTGCAAGCGATGTCTGTTGCTGTGAGCATGCGTGTTTGTGTGAAAGTATGTTTGTTTTATGTTGTGAGTATGTGATTTCTGCTTAATTCAAAATGTATGCATGTGCTGGATGTTTGTGAACTTTGTGTGTGTTGCTTGGGCTTCCGTCGTAGCCTTTTGCTTTGCATATAGTGACAGCTGTGGGTGCGCCTTGTGTCGCAGCCTATATAATTGACAGGTAAAGTGTGAAAGTTAATATGGAAGGATTGTACTTTTAGATGTTGATGCTCCCATCTGCCTGTCTGAGATCAGAATAGATGGAAAAATACATCCATTCCGACCACAAGAGTTGTTGCTACTTCACTTCCATTCAGCCAGTACCATAGATGAATTGAAAATTAATTCATAGCTTGTTAATATTTTATTCTGTTACAAAAATCTATGACTGGCTGAGTAGCAGAAAAGCTGAATTTACAGAAATGGAATTGATCAGAGCTCAATGCTGTCTAGCAGTTGAGAGCACTCCCATCTAAAAGATTAACTCAATGTCTGAACGAGCGAGTGATTTTAGGATTGGGTTGAATGATCTGAGATCAAAATACTGATCTTTCCATATGCAACTTTTCCAGATTGGTTGAAATTTCACTTTTTCTGGTTTGGTTACAGGACGCCCAATTGTTCCCCAGTGTTGTTATGGATTTTGCATTGACCTCCTGATCAAATTGGCGATGACCATGAACTTCACCTATGAAGTACACCTGGTGGCAGATGGGAAATTTGGAACACAAGAAAGAGTAAGTACACTTTCACATTGTGGCAAGTATAGGCAAAATAATTATCATAAGACTGCAACCTCACCTCATGACCAAAACATACCATACTTTCTCGCAAGATGCGAAAAACGTACCACCATGTAACATATTCGAAATGAAATGTCCACTGAGTGGCGCTAAAAGAATGTTTGTTTTTTTCCCCCGAAACAGGTGAATGTACATATGGTTGGTTTTGTACGTATCACCACAGTTCTGACTTGAAATGTTCATTGAGTGGCGCTAATGTACCATCTGCACTACACCTAAACCTACCCGATAGTATGAACAAAGGTGAATGTGACGTAAAAATGCAATCGCAAGCATGTCGTTTTAGCTTGTTTTTCCATCTCTCATCTTTTTCATCATGAGTCATGTTTTTCATGGGATTCGTACCCAACGATTCCGTAAGTCCAATTCCATGCCAGCTGAGCTACGAAGCAAGCATGTTACATCCGGAAAGTAAAACATACGGAGCTGTAATCATAACTGTGTATGAAAACGATTACAAGTGCTCGCTGTTTTTCCCACCTCTAGTGGTCATTTCTGTTGGAAACTGCAGTGATACTGTACATATTTATTGGTACGTATTTCGCGTTTTGCGAAAAACAGGTAAGTTTTCGTCTTGACATCAGGTAGTAAGATTGTTTTCTACTTATATAGGTAAATAACAGTAACAAGAAGGAATGGAACGGCATGATGGGTGAGCTCCTGGGTGGCCTTGCTGATATGATCGTTGCACCCTTGACGATCAACAACGAACGAGCCCAGTACATAGAATTCTCTAAGCCTTTTAAATACCAGGGACTGACTATTCTTGTGAAAAAGGTACGATTACACTACTCACACCACTTGCTACCGTAGCCTCAGCATGGCATTACTAGTACCTACCAAAGCTGGTATTGAAATGTGCTAAATTTATGTAAGCGACCATGTAATGTGTATTTCAGGAAATCCCTCGCAGTACACTGGATTCATTCATGCAGCCATTCCAGAGCACACTGTGGCTACTGGTGGGTCTATCGGTACATGTGGTGGCGGTGATGCTTTACCTACTAGACCGGTTCAGGTACAACAAGACGTTGGGTTGAGAGTGTTGCTAGCTGTTTTATGTATGTCCATGGGATGGCTGTGTGCACATGTTGTTTGTTCCTTTAGATAGCTTGTTTCATTCATTGGGATCATGTAGCACCTTTGTTTCAGGATGTCTCCACAGTACATGAGAGTGCTGAACATGTTTCATTGTCAGTGTCACCATGGAGGTGGGGGAGGTTGAGAATCTGTTCTCTTTTCCCTCTCGTTCTGTCTCTCTGTCTCTTTGCCTTGTTTCACGTCTATGGTCTCTGCAATCTGGCCAATACTGTGACTTGGGATACTGGAGCATTTACTTATAGGGATTCTTTGCGTATTCTCTTTCTGATCATTTTTTTGTTTGACCTGGTCTTCCCAGCCCATTTGGAAGGTTTAAAGTAAACAGTGAAGAAGAAGAAGAGGATGCCCTCACCTTATCTTCAGCTATGTGGTTTTCCTGGGGCGTCTTATTGAACTCTGGAATTGGAGAAGGTGTTGTGAAAGTCTTTGTCTGTATGATTACATTGAATTAAATCAGTTTTACTTGACTTATGTTACATAACACGTGTTGTCCAGGTGCCCCACGTAGTTTTTCAGCGAGAATCTTGGGAATGGTGTGGGCTGGCTTTGCTATGATTATAGTAGCATCCTATACTGCCAATCTGGCTGCCTTCCTGGTGTTGGACCGGCCTGAGGAGCGCATCACCGGCATCAATGACCCAAGGGTATGCTTCTCTAAGCACTTGAACCACCAAAGTAAAGCTTTCCAAGATGTATAAAGTAAGTTTGTGTTTTTTTCCAGCTAAGGAACCCATCAGACAAGTTCATCTATGCCACAGTGAAGCAAAGTTCGGTGGATATTTACTTCCGGCGACAAGTTGAGCTGAGCACCATGTACCGCCACATGGAGAAGCACAACTACGAAAGCGCCGCTGAAGCCATCCAGGCCGTTCGGGACAAGTGAGTCCCTGCTGGGTAGACACCAGCAGGTCTGGCCTCACGGTCAGTCAATCAGTTAGTTGTTCTCAAGGGTCCTGGGCCTGCAGGTCTCAGGTATATAAATCAGTGCCAGCACTTACTGCACTAACCTGCGACCCTGGTCCATAACCCCACACAGGAGAGGCCCAGCTATGTGCCACACATAACATATATTAACAATGAGCTAAAGAACACCTTTTTCAGGTTTTCAGCAAAAACGTCATTGAGGGAATCCAATGGGGGACAAAGATCAACTGGTCCGGCATTGGATTTCATTTGCCTATGAGGTGGCATTCTAGATTTCTGGTAACACAAGTTGCACAAGAGGGGTGGGTGGGGGCGGGTGCCACGAGTGTGTTGTTTCTCACTGTACTGTTGCACCGTAACCCCCCACCCTTCCCGTCCTCCTCCCTTCCCCCTGCCCCAACAGCAAGCTGCATGCTTTCATCTGGGACTCTGCGGTGCTGGAGTTTGAAGCCTCGCAGAAGTGCGACCTGGTGACCACGGGAGAGCTGTTTTTCCGTTCGGGCTTTGGCATAGGCATGCGCAAGGACAGCCCCTGGAAACAGAATGTGTCCCTGGCTATTCTCAGGTCTGTCCCAGCCGAAGCAGCATATTGTACGCTTCTGTATAGTTTTCTGTTGTATAAAATCTCACCATTGGACATTCATCTCTCTCTGTGTATTTCCCCTCTTTCATCCCTGCTCTGTTGTCTGTGTGCTTGAACATATATGTGTTTGTGTGTATGTGCTAGTGGTTGTGGTGACTTTGTGGGATTTATCGGTGCTTTCTACCAAAAGCAACTTAGTAATGTTAGAACTTCTCTTCCTGCTCTCCACCACCCCTTGCAGTTCCCATGAGAATGGCTTCATGGAGGACCTAGATAAAACCTGGGTGAGATACCAGGAGTGTGACTCAAGGAGCAATGCCCCAGCCACACTCACCTTTGAGAATATGGCAGGTATGGTCCATTTCAGGTACAGAGAAACCTAAAAGAGATTGGACAAAAAAGGTACAGTAGGTAAGGTATTGGGGCCTTTTTTTGTCCAATGCTTTTAGTTGTTGTTTTATGCTCACCTGTGTTGGTGTTCACATTTGTAACAAAGTCATTAACCTTTAACATCCATCCATTTTGCATGCTTTTCAGCAGCAGACCACAAATATATGGGCAATACATGTAGGAATCCATCACACCGAGGCTCCACCCACTCCAGCTGCTCAGTGGGTTGATTCGAAGAATACCGCATCTTCGTTAATCGTCTAACAGTTTCATTCATCCCTCTCATTCACAGGTGTCTTCATGCTAGTCGCTGGAGGCATTGCAGCAGGGATCTTCCTCATCTTTATCGAGATTGCATATAAGCGCCATAAAGACGCCCGCAGGAAGCAGATGCAGCTAGCCTTTGCGGCCGTCAATGTTTGGAGGAAGAACCTACAGGTAAGGTGGCTCTCTCCTACAACACACGAGGTAAAAAGAAGGGTAAACAGAGGGAATCACCTCCCAACTGACTAAACCACTTTTTGTACTAGGGCTTTAGTTCACAAGTTTTTCATTCATACCTTTGCTAAAAACAAATCTTTGGTGTGGTGACCAAAGGTGGACGATCTCCATTGCTGGTTCTTAGGCTTCTAAAAGGGCCTGGGATGGTCTAGGCTGCTCTGGTTCAATCAGCCTCCTTCTTCTTGTCTGTCCCAACAGGACAATAAGGAGAGCTCAGGGAGTCAAGCTGTGGGTGCGGCTGGGACTCCATCTTTAGTATGTAAACCAAGCCGATCTTGTTGCCACGCTATCCTTGCTACGCAAATCAGTATATTTAGTATAGCTGATATGCATAGTTATTCATTAAAATATAAAGCTGCTTTCATGGCATGAACCACTTAAATGCTTTAAACCACGTAGCGTATTAAGGTTAGATTAAACAGAAATACCTTATGATGATGTAGGCCACCCAAGTTAATGTTGATTAGATACTGCTAGTATACATCAGCAAGCTATGCTGAATTAAACAGGAAGCTAGTAAAAAAGCTAAATGAGCCGTAATTGGTGTAATTAGTAGTAGATTTTAATCCCAGCCTGAAACGTTAATGAGTCTTTGCTTATATCATTTTAAAAACAGTGTAACAGTAATAATATGACATGGAACATATTTCAAAAGCCCTATCCACACATCCATGCTAGTCCAACACAGTCCAATTGAAATGTCTGCTACAAACTCTTGCTCACCTGTGTGTCCTTTAAGACCAATGTTTTCTAGTGAGAATTCCTGGGAGGTCTTCCCAGTGGGACTGTGATATTTATTGAGGGGTGGGCCAGTGGGGTGGGAGCTGGGTAGAAGTACAGTGAGGCTGTGAGAGCCTCAAGCTGCTTCTTTGTTCAAAATGACAAAAGGTCAGAACTGCTGCAATAGAATAAAGAGCAGTAGCAGTGAAAGGTAAGATCACAGTCGCTTGTCTTTGTGAGCAGGTCAATTTACTGTCAATGTCTGTCATCTGCCTCACAAGTACAATTGTCTCTGTATGTATATGCATGTAGGCTCTTATGCAGAAAGGTTAAGCAAACATAAAAGGTGGACAATAACACTTTAAATTAGGAGTCTGAAAGGTTGATTTAAATATAAATCTATCACCAAGATTAGTTTGTATGGCTCATTCACTGTGGCATTCCATGTTTTTTGTCAGCTTTTCCTTTCTGTATAGGAATTTACACAACGTTTTGATGGCGATATCTTTGCGAGCTTGGGTGTGAATATAAATGTTTTGTGTGTGTGTACTTCTATATGAATGTCCATATTCAAACACCCATTTGCACTTGTGTGTACTGCACCTTCATACAGGGAAATGCGTGTAACACACACACACTGCACTTCTGAATAACCTGCCCAATTTGCAATTTTCTCCATTGGGCCGTTGACTTAAAATCGCAGAGATGTCAAAAACATGCTGCCCACATTTCAATGGTTAATGGTTGTCTCTTGGAGCAGAGCCCATTCAGAAGTGCACTGCCTTCAGGAAAATGAGAAAACAAAAGGGAAACATTGAAAAAAAGGATGATGCAAAAGTAAATGAAGCGTGAATGTGCTCTCATGAGATACTTTGTCAAAGCTTGCAGCCAGTTCTGTGTCTCACTGTGCCGGTGGTCTGCGTGGGTCCAGCATGCTAATGCACAGACCACAGCCAAATAGGGCTTATTATTTTTTTTTCCTCTTTGTGAAAAGCATAAAATTGATGCAGGAAAAACAAGAGTGTGTTGAGCTGTCCTTAGACTGTGGTAAGTCCCAAAGTGGTAGATTTTTAATTGGTAGCAGGGGTCAAATGATATTCAGAATCTTTTAAAGGAACGCAACAAATGTGAAGATGATCCTGAGAGTCTTCCATCAGCCAAAGTCAACTGTATGCTTGTTTCCACATTTTGCTTATTTTATCCACACCCTTGCTCCTACTGCCCTCTGCATGAGTCGAAATGAAATTCACACCACATTTAACCCCACTGAGTACATTCCTTACTGTATGTGTGGTGTGGATTTCCGTTATACCCTACAAAAAGTATAACGCTCAAAGAGGGTTGTTATAAGTATTCATGTATCGGTCAGTATTATTTCATATCCTGTGCTCTTTTGGCATTTTATTGGTTGCTCTACTTCCCTATAAAAGTGTTGTTTTGTTTTTGTGATATTACAGAGTGCTTGGCTTTGATGTCATTATTTCCTCAGCGAACCCATTTTGCTGCCTTCTGCTTTTGCTTATGGATCTTAAAGTCATATGATCTTTAAAGCAAGTGGATAAATATTCATTTATTTTTCTTTTTTCCTCCCCAATGCAGCCCTCTTCCTCTGTAGAGACTCAGGATGTAAGAATACCTTAATTCGACCTTTTCTTACACAAACACACCCAGTCTTGTGCTATACCTTCGTACCATTTGTAGAGGCCAGAGAGTAGCCGTGTGGGGCACGTTTGTTGGACAGTGGGAGGGAAGGGGGCAAAAAGGTCCCAGTCTTCTTCTGTGCCTAAAACCACAAAGGAAGTATTTATGAAATAGCACAAAACAGATGCCAAGGAAGATCATTGGGAATTCGAAAGTGCTGCCAATTCATGCAACCAAATCTGTTGCATCTGTTACCAATTCGTAGTCTCTGTATATCAAACAAGTCTGGCTTCCAATCATATTTATAGATCGTTGGGTTTAAGATAGCTTAACGAGGGGAACGAGGGGATGTGGTTTTGGCAGTTGAAACCCAGCCAGAGAACATGAATAATTGTTCTACGTATATTTATTTTAGGATAGGAAAAGTGGTAGAGCAGACAGCGACCCAAAAAAGAAACCCTCTTTTAGGTCCATCAGTACCACCCTGGCCTCCAGCATCAAGAGACGTAGGTCCTCCAAAGACACGGTAAGGAGGTTAAGGAATGGCATCTCTTTTTACTCGGCCGGTCTCTCTTCCTCTTTCTGCGTCTGTCTTTCTCTCGTCCTACTCTTCCGCTCCTCTCTCTGTATCTACTTTCTTCTGTCTTAAACGACATGTCATGTCTGAAACCAAGAGAGCCGCATTTCTCTCTGGTTACTCCTCCATTCCTGGCATCTCGGCCACGGCCACGTGTCTGTCAGTCAGTCATCGAGTCACCATCCAGAAACCCATCTGTCAGTTAGAGTTAAGCTGAAAGGTTTTAGGACCCCAGTGATCAGGGAAAAGGTTCGAACCTAAAAGCTGTTCCAAGAGGAGGGGGCGCTGCACAATGCCTGATGTTTCTGGGCTGCTTCTCTCCCTTTCGCAACCTCTGGATGTGGAGTGCGTGTTTGTGCGGGTGGACGTGCGTGCCTCTTTGGTGCGATGTGTTGTGCGTATTTGTGTTTCTCGTTCCTGCCTGACGTTATTGATATGAACAGTCAGTTTTTGCGATGTTTGTTTCCCCGACGGCATGCTTTGATGTTGTGGTGTTTAATCAGAGCAACCGATACCATGCGGACTAACGTTTTTTTTTTAAACAGCGGAACTTCCATTGGAATCATCAATTAACAATGATTTTCTTTTGTACAACTGTTTTGTTTAAGGTCCTAACAAAGTTTATTTCAAGGAATGGGAATTTAAAATCATCATATACTCACCCTCATGTTGTACCAAATTTGTATGATTTTCTTCCTGCCGTGGAACACAAAAGGAGACAGTGGAACGTCCAAGCTGCTTTTCTCCATCTAGTAATAGAAGACAGTGACGAATGGCTCTCAAGCTCTAAAAAACTAAATAAAAGTACCAAGTAGCAATTTAAGTGCTATATTCAAAGTCTTATAAATAGTCATAAAACAAGAACTAAAGATGTACATTGGCATGACACTCCGACTTTGAATGTGTGCAGTATGTGAATTAAATGAGAGCCTCAAATTTTAATCTGATCCTGCTACAAATGTGAATGTGTGTGGCATTAAAAGGCTTTGAATATAGCGTTAACAGCAAAAAATATTGTAATATAATAAATAATTACATAATTATATATTTTTTAATTATTATTATAATGAATAAAATGGCAGTGCTGCCATAGCAAAACCTTTCCAGATATGGAAAAAGCTCTATCACTATAAACTAGTACTTATATATAATATATACTAATAGAAACATAATATATTAATATTGTATTTAGCATAATATAAACAGATCAATTCTACAAATTTCATAAGTGTTGATTTTAATTAACATTAATATGATTTGCTATGGCAACACAATTTCTTAAATAGGACCTAAAAATATATGTTAATTTTTTTTCCCCTCATTTTCAGTACTGTTTGCTCTCTGTTTAATTTTTTCACATTTTGTTTAGGAATTATGTTACATTTTTTCCTTTTTGAAATGGGGAAAGTGGGTTGGGGCGGTGAATGGTGAAGAGAAGGCACAACAATCCAGGTGAAAAGAGAAAAACAATATTAGCCATCCACAATGTTTAACCATCCTTTTATTTCTTGATATCAGTGTCGCCTTTCTTTCTATATAAGTGGATGTATATGGATTTATAACTGTCGACGTCCCCCACATGATGTACATGCTACACAGCCTCTCTCTTCCTCTGCAAGCATGCAATATATCTGTCGTAGAAGTAGAGACTGTGTTTTGGTTGCCTTAGTAGAAGTAGTTGCATTTTTTTGTGGTAGTGATGATACACACACTTTTTGTCTCTTTTGCTGATTCACTGTCTCTCACCAGGGGGCACTGTGGGCTTGATTTGGAAGTGCCAACAGCAAGCCTTCTAAGTGAACATAACAAGAACTCTCTCATGCTCTCTAAGGCGTGCTAAGGGCATTCTTGATGCAACACCAAGGAAGACAAAAAAACAAAAAAACAAAAAGCCTCCCGGTGTCATCAGAAGTATTGCTGAATAAATCTATTCTGCAATATGATGATGATCATCTTGACAATGAGAACTTTTGCCTAAGCTTTGGCTTTTAGAGTTGTTGCATCATATATTTAGCTTATAAGCTTATTTATTGGCAATGGCATAGTAATAAAAAAAGTAAGCTATAAAAGAGGACACATGCTATAATTAGTAAGGTAAATATTAAATGCATAATAAGTACACTACCAGTCAAAAGTTTTTGAACAGTAAGATTTTTAATGTTTTTTTTTCTTCTGCTCACCAAGCCTGCATTTATTTGATCCAAAATACAGCAAACTAGTAAAATATTTTTTACTATTTAAAATAATGGCTTACTATTTGAATATATTTTAAAATGTAATTTATTCCCGTGATCAAAGCTTCATTTTCAGCATCATTACTGTTAGCAAGGATGCTTTAAATAGATCAAAAGTGATGATAAAGACATTTATAATGTTACAAAAGATGTCCATTTCAGGCAAACACTGTTCTTCTGGACTTTCTATTCATGAAATAAACCAGAAAAAAATCTACTCAGCTGTTTTCAACATAGTAATTATAATACGAAATATTTTTGAGCAGCAAATAAGAACATTAGAATGACTTCTAAAAGATCTGGAGTTATGATGATAAAAATTCAGCTTTGAAATCACAGGAATAAATTACTTTTTAAAAACAGTTAAAAAGCAGTTCTTTTAAATAGTGAAAATATTTTACAATTTTACTGCTTTGCTGTACTTTGGACTTCTTAAAAAAAAACATTAAAAATCTTACTGTTCAAAAGCTTTTGACTGGTAATGTATAATTGTTTATAAGAAATATTATTTTCACATTTTATTTTGAAATTAAACATTGCATTTGTCCTTGGTTTTTGCAAAACAATTTTATCATTCTTAAAATGTAATACAATCTGAAATCTTTGCTTCTGCTTTTCCATCAATCTATGTATTTTGCTTTTTGAAAATGTATTCCTAAGGTATATATTAGCAGATCACCAAAAAAAAAAAATGTTTGTCAGCTTAACCAAAAAAGCTCTCTGTGCCTCAATTTCACAGTTTGCCACAGCAAGGAACAGAATTTAAAATGATAATAATGAAGTCAGATCAAAACACTTTGTTTTAACCAAAATGTCCTTGCCGTTGCAACATGGCAAGCCTCACTGAGAGACATTTTATAGCTTACAAAAGTGAAAAATGAAAGCAAAAAAAAGTTTTGTGGTAATTGCCTTCTAACTGGGCACCTGCATGTCACTGAGTGTTTTGCCAACCCGGCACTGCAGATGCCCATGTGAGAGAAAAAAACAGCTTGTTGCCCTTCCAACACGTCTAAGCTTGAGATGAGGAAACAGGAACTGCAACTGAATGAGAATTTAATATATATTACAGATATAAACATGCAAAAGTATTTGAACATTTGAGCCGAGTTTAAAAATGTATTAACGTCATTGCATTAGACAACAAATTTAAAGCAAAATAAAAAGCAACTGGTATTTGTGTCCATTAACAAACTTTAGGTGAAATACTTTGGTTGTTACGTTTTAAAATTTAAATAAATATAACACTGTTCTAAATGAGTATTTCTGGATACTTTCTGGCTGAAAGCTCTGGTTTAAAGTAAAAAATGGAACCAATGTCCATTGCTAATGTTATGAACTACAACTGTGTTTACTCCGCTTGGGCGCCAGTGTGAACGTGAGGGCATCCGATATCATATATCCACTAGAAACCACATTGAGCCAAATGGGTTAAAGGCAACTGCAAATATAGCATGGAATAAAATGTCACTGGTTACCGTCACTTGTTTTCAGATGCCATCTGGTTTATATTTCATTATATAATGCAATGACATTCATATATTTTTAAGTGTGTCGCAAGCGTCCAAATACATTTTGACTTTTGACCCAATAATGCTGATTTAAATAACACATAGGTTACTAGGTGACCAAAAAAACATCTCACAGCAGAGAACCTGCTTCCTCTTCTTCGAATATTATTCTAAATACCACCCAAGGCAGCAAGATAGCTGGAGAACACTTCTCCAACACTGTTTAAAATTTTTATAAACCTCCGTAACGGAATTTTAATGTGTTGTGTTCAATTGTAAAACATAGACTTTTAAATGTTTCAGAGTCCTGGCCTGGAGGCAAAATTTAGTGCTGTGCATCATGATGACATCTGAAACATTCAATGGTTGAGGACCTGTTTTTGGATTTGCATGCTACGTGCTGCCTTGGGGGTAAAGAAGGAAATGCCGTTCTGGGCTTTTGGGGAACAGGAAAGGTAACAGTCGCACTAATTTTCTCTATCCTGTGTGTTTTCTACCTTCTCTCTCTCTGTCTACAGCAATACCCACCCACAGACATTACGGGCCAACTCAACTTGTCCGACCCATCTGTCAGCACGGTGGTGTGAGGCAGAGAAAGAGGGAGAGTTTAACATAAAGACATCCTCATTCTTTAGAGAAAAACAAGATGGAACTAGAGAGGAGCGCTGTAGTACCGTTCCTCTAGGTTTTGACTCAATGGATCCATCACGGACGAGAACTACTGAGCCACTTCACCTTTATGAAGAGCCACAGGGACCTGTTGGGACTTGATGACGGACCCGCACGGGACGGCATGACACCGCAATGCACTGGAGCACTGCGAACACACAGACCATATAAACAGATAAACACGTACACCTTCACACCTTGATGCTAAAATTAGTACTTCACTTTCATTTCATCCATCAGAACTTCTGTATAAATTCTTTATGATCATGTAGAAATATTTAGTATTAGTGATTATTCTTATGTTGATTAAGTGGTTTAAGTATTGTACAGTATAATTAAGAACAGAACAAAGTTTTCATGTTGCAGGGCCAATTCTAAGGCTGGTATTTAGCTAATTAACTAGTTGTAGTATGTATAAGATTAATTATATTCATCATTTACATATGATGTTTATCTTCTTTGCATTTTTTTTATTGTTTTACTTATTGTTTTTCATTCTATAAAGCAATGTCATCCAATCAAACACATTATCTACGCTGTTTCATATATCATTGTCTTTCATATTCTACCATCGCTTTGCATGCAACATGCATGCAAATTTGTCCCTAAAGGATTATGGACAAGAAAAATATACAGTTCCCCTCGCCCCCTCCACAGAAAGGGTATTCAATTAAAAGATTTAAAATGTGGCTTATTGCACATTACAAACTCTCCTTCAACCTCAACCATTCTTCCTCTAAAGTTTGTACACAGTCGTTCTCAACCTCAGTCTGAAGGGTGCATCAAGGGGCCGAGTTTTTTCATCCAACTAGCACTTGGTGTCTCATGCAAAACTATCTCTGCGTGTCCTCAGATGACAGATGACCTCAGAGATCTTTTACATGCGCAAACCCCAAGTGTGCCCATTTAGTCTCAATGCTGGTGCTGTAGTTTCATATACACCGATTAGTTAGATGTCAAAACTGGCCCGTTCCCAAGTTCTGGGGTTGAGAAACACCAACAAAAGCTGTACAAATAAGGACTGCTTACTGTAAATGTTCACTTAATGCTATTTATATGACCCATGGAAACTCCCCTATAAGAGAGAGATCATCAAGCACTTTAATGTGAATCTGTCAGAAGCTATACGCATATGGAAATTATGCAATTTGCCAAATGTTGATTGTAATACTCATACTTGATATGAAAATGCACATTTGAGAATGCGAAGTATGTTTTATGTAACTGTCAGACATTCGATTTGAACTAAACACTCCTTTTCTAGTTTCATATATCAAGAACTTTAGATTTATTTCTGATAATCTATCAGAGTTAAACTGTGTCAAATTAGTGCATATCGCATATATCTTCTGTTTACTACTACTAACTACTACTTTAGGTTTTAGTCTTTTCAAACTGACAGGTGTATGTACAGTTTTTCTCATTGCTTGGTTTGTACTTCAGAAGACCGATGTATTATATCTGATTTCAGGGCATGTGAACGCTGAATTCAGTTTATGTTGTCTGGACTGCTATATTGCAGATGATTTTAAGAAAATGTTGAAAAAAGGGAGTGTTTTTATGACAAACTGTCACACTGTAAATGACACACAAACACAATCAGATGAATTACATCACATACAGAAAACACACATATCCTCCGCATAAGTCTTATTTAAATAAGTGCTACATTTATGTTTCAGTTAATTTTAGATTTTCTTCTAATGAACACATAATGTTTGCATTTTGACCAAAATATATAGAAATAACATTTCTGTGTGCCAATAAATTTGTGCCATGTCAGTTGCAGACCACAACTAAGTGTCTTTTCAATTTTGTGAGCATGATATTATATTTGTAATACAAATATCCATGAATTTGATTTATTTCCATTATTTCCAAATCACTTACTTATACTTTAACATATTTTAACATACAAAATTGGTAGTGTGCCAAAACCAAAAAACACATTTAAAAAGTATTCAAATCTTAGATGTTTACTATGATCCTTTGATTATCTATTGAAACCCACAATAATATTTCAAATATTAGTAAGTTTAATATGGCAGAGATTCAGTACTGACATCATTGATTTTTTTTTTTTTTTTGGGTGTTACTCCATAAACTTGTCACTACCAAAACAGTCACGACCAAAATATGTCATCATTGTTTCGGTAGTGACGAAAGGGAACACAGATCCTTATATTTGGGAAAAATAAACAAAAATTTAAGTACAGTTTTGCAATTTTTTTGTATTTTATTGTATTTTTTTAGTAGTGTTTTAGTCTGCAACTTAAAATTCTCTAATGTTATGTAGTTGCTACCAAAGCATTACAGTCACTACCGAAAATGTGCAGTCACTACCAAACCATGGGACGTTTTGTCAAAAATAAAGTATACTGAAATATCAACTAAGATGTCATGATGGTTTTGGGCTCAATGTATATACAAACCAATGAATCCTTAAGTTTAATATCAGTATGATTAACTATTGCTTTTACAAAGAAAAATTGGATTAAAATCTCATAAATTACACTTGAAATATTGTTAAAAATGTACCTGTTATTGATTTAACTCAACCCAAAAAAAATATATATTTACAATGTAGATGTAAGCAAAATCTTACTAGGTCATTATAACCCTTCTAATTAAATTATACTGTATTTCAGTAGTGACAAATTTGGGGGGGGGAGGACAAATAGTCCAAAATTTTCTGAAAATACAATATGAGAACTAACTGCACAACTAGTAGAAATGTGTTATTATTATACAGTTTGCATACATAAAAAAATTTCTGGAAAATATACTTTAAAAAAAAAAAAAAAAAAGAATTGTAGAATGACCCATATATGTATGTAATTTATGTACAAATAGCTGGATAAATCATTTCTCGAGTACATTTTAATGCATAAAGATCAATGCATAAAGATATGCAGAGACATGTGCTGCAGTAAATAAACACACCTTCCACTCTGACTATCCATTTTCCAGATAATTCAATATTAGCTACAGAGAGGTGGCGATGCATATATTACTCAGACGTCTACGTTATGGGGGTAGTGGTCAAAACGGTGACTTGTTAATGTCTCATTATGAATTTGAAAGTATGAGGAAAACGCCCGAGAGCGTATTTAAGAGGCGTCAACATCAGTGAGGACAAACTGTTCCTCTGCAAACACAGACGTCTGCAACAACAGGTGAGTTTACTCTAGTCTTTGCAGCCCAAATCTACCTGATAGCTAATTATTAAAACGTATTGAGAAGCTTTTTAAACTGCTGCGACACGACAAACGGTTCCGTGACCGTCAACAATGTGCGCGCTTACGGTGTCATCTTACCTGTTCTCGGGATCTGTTTATTCTACTGACTGAACGCAGGTGGAGCGATTCCCGCGTCCAAAACAAGTATTTTTTCATTGAACATTGTATTTCTCCTCCGTAAATCATAAAAGTGGACAACAACATTAGGATATTTTTACCGTTGTTTACATTTAACTTTCAGTCTCCACAGTCAGCGCCAAAATATGCTGCCATAGTTACAATTCTGACATAAAACTCATCGCAGTCGTGACTGTCGTAAAATAACATTTTGAATTTTAAATTTATTTTCTTTAAAAAATAAATTTAATCACTACAAAGCGTTCTTAAAGCGTTTTACGACGTTTGAAAGAAAAAAAAACATGCTAATTTGTGACCCTGGACCACAAAACCAGTCATAAGTGTCAATTTTTAGAAATTGAGATGTATACATCATCTGAAAGCTGAATAAATAAGCTTTCCATCAATGTATGGTTTGTTAGGATAGAACAATATTTGGCCGAGATACAACTATTTCAGTATATGGAATCTGAGGGTGCAAAAAAATCAAAATATTGGGAAAATCGCCTTTAAAGTTGTCCAAATTAACTTCTTTGCAATGTATATTACTAATCAAAACTTAAGTTTTGATATATTTACAGTAGGAAATTTACAAAAATATCTTCATGGAACATGATCTTTACTTAATTTCCTAATGATTTTTGGCATAAAGAGAAAAATCTATAATTTTGACCCATACAATGTACTTTTGGCTATTGCTAAAATATAGCCAAAAAAAATATACCCCAGCGACTTAAGGTTTTGTGGTCCAGGGTCACATTTGTTATTGCTTTACACTAATATAGACAATATTTTTTTTCGAAAGAAAATGCGAATAGTGCTTTTTTTTTTTAATATTTAATTTGCTGTTGTTGCTATTACTTGCACATGATGCTTAATCCATATGACCATTGTATGTTTCTCTTTTTTCAGATACTGGCTGGCAGGTGGTGGTGACAGTTGCTCTGTGGGCAAGAAGCTGCATCTTTCTGCGACAATGGGGGAGAGAGAGACTTGCTTATTTTCACCTGTTGCTCCTGCTGAGACCTGGATTAAACACTGCCTGTCCACTCACTACAGGCCTAAACACTCACTGGAGGAAGGTTCCCAAAGTGACCACTGGGCATCTCACCCATTTTGCACCAGAAAAAGACTTGTGGTGGCCCTTCTGGTCATGTTGGCCTTGGCTGTCATGATGCTGATACTACTGCTGAATTATTATTGTATTATGGTCTGGCACCTGTGTGAACATGAAGAGTCTTTTCCCCCAATATTTCAAAACTCTACGCCAGAGATGGACTGGCAGGACTGAGACATGTTTGATTGCTCTTGTTTTAATATTTGGTGCATCCATCTAGGATGCATTTATGTGTTATACTGCTGTGTTTTTTGTTTGATGAACTGAAATAACACTGAACATTTCCCGTGTGAGATTGTTTTCATGTGTGATTTTAGAAGGAAACTATTCACACTGTCAGGTTACTCAGTTCCTAGTTTTGTATTTATTTAAATGATTTCCTAGGTTTGCCATTACTTTTTAAATTATGCCTATTTTAATTTGCAGAGTCACTGTATTTGTCCATGTATTTACATCTGTTAAACTTTATCTTATGAAGTTTGAAATGTAGTTAAATACTGTTTATATAAATGGTTTTTGTTTGGTGGAGCTTTGTGTGCTTGTGAATCTTTAAACTTGAATGTTTCGTGAGAAATGTTTTTCATTCTGCTTTCAAGCTAATACAACAGATCTAATATCACTCAGTACATGCTTTTATTGAACAGACTGTATTGTAAACAGTAAAGCAAAAACACAACCTTTGCCTTATTTTTGACACCTTGTTCAATTTAAGATCTGGACATTTAGTCATTCTGTTTCATCATAAGCATAACTGCTCATTCATTCGAGTGGACAGTAACTCTCTCCAAAATGCGGATTATGTCACATATTTTTCTCCACACAGTTCTCCCTTTTCACACCAAACAGGAAATTCTTACCACATGTAGAGGAGTGCATTGTGGATACAAAGTAGGCTTGTTAATGGAGAGGGCCTCTGCTCTTGGCAGGAATTGTCTTAGTCAGAGCCTGCTGTCTGTGTCAGCTTTTGAACAGAGGCAGTGGACATTGAAAAAAGAGAAACCTTGTAAATAAAACTGGTCTCCATCACTTTAGAATGACTCTAGGTTCTAGTCAGCTGCACCAGCAGACACACCTTTATGAGTGACATTTTAAACAGATGATGGAAGAAGATTTAGGAATGTTTGGAACACTCCCTCATTGTACAAAAAAGGTCGTCATTAGTACAGGACACTTTGTTCCAACAACAGCTATTCTATATCTATCTACAGATGAAGTCAAAAGTTGACATACACCTTACCAAAATAATAGGGATCATACAAAATGCATGTTATTTTTTTTTATTTAGTACTGACCTGAATTAGATATTTCACATAAAGGTTGTTTACATATAGTCCACAAGAAAAAATAATAGTTTTATAAAAATTACCCTGTTCAAAAGTTTACATACACTTTTCTTAATAGGTGAAAACTTTTGGAATTTGAAGAACAGTGTAAATTCAACTTATTTTGTCTTCTGGGAAACATGTAAGTGTCTTCTGTAGCTTCTGAAAGGCAGTACTAAATGAAAAAAATATGATATTTAGGCAAAATAAGAAAAATGTACACATCTTCATTATGTTCAAAAGTTTACACCCCTGGCTCTTAATGCATCGTGTTTCGTTCTGAGTGTTTGAACCTTCTGCATTGCTCCATATGAGTCCCTCAGTTGTCCTCACTGTGAAAAGATGGACCTCAAAAAATCATACAGTCAAAGAATCTGTAGGGCCTAAAGGATTTTGCTGAAGAACAGCAGGCAGTGTAATTGTTCAGGACAAACAAGGGACTAATTAACAACTCACTAAACAAAAAAAAAAAAAAAAAACACAGCTGTGGATCATTTAGATAACAACACAGTATTAAGCAACTTTTAAACGGGGTAATTTATTCACTCTTGTGGACTATATGTAAATGCCTTTTATGTGAAATATCTTGTTCAGGTCAGTGCTAAATAAAAAATAACATGCATTTTGTATGATCCCTCTTATTTTGGTCAAATAATCACGATTTTGCAGATTCTACAAGGTGTATGTACACTTTTGACTTCAACTGTATATTTGCAAATAGTCTTTATAATAAAAAAAAAACATTTACAACTGCAAAATTGATATTTCTTAATATACTACAGAAACTTAAGCAATTGAAGCAGTAAAATTCTTGGAGACTTTATTATCATCATTTAGACTGTAAAAGAAATGGTTCTACTTCTACTACTGTTTTTATAAGAGGGGCTCTTTGTTCAAGAGAAGTCTGTTCTCTTGTGAAGGAGCAGGATGGGCAGAGGGGTTTTTCTTTCTTTCATCACCATCAGTTACACCAGGCAAACCCCAACTTTAGTGATGGATAAACTCTTTGTTAAGTTTGTCGTCTCAGCGGCGCTCTTTCTGTTTGGAATTGTGTCTATTCTGCTCCTTACAGTATCTATACATGAAATGAGAGAGCCACCGCAGTACATGGTAAGTATGATTACTTTCGTGTCTTGCTTAAATTGTAAAATGATTGATTTTGTTTACTCTCTCTCGTGCTTTCTTTCTTTCTTCTGTAAGCTAACTTGCATTTTATGCAGTGTATCCTTATTAATGGGAGGCACAATTTTGTCAAATGATACAAAGAGAAATTGCGTTGTTTTTGTGGACAAATAAAAAGCCTGAACAAAATGTATAATCACAAAAACATTATGTTTTAAACAGACACTAATATGTTTTGCACACCTAGTTAAATAATGTTTAATTAATCGCCCTTTGTTAGAAATAGTGCATTTCTTGTATGTGTTTTCACATTCAGCCTTGAATCGGATACTTAAGAACCCATATCTTATCTCTGGGTTACAGACAGCAACATCAAAGCTGATGGATACTTCCTGAATCATGAGTAAAATTAGCATCTGAAATTACATTATAACCAAGTACAGAGTTTTGAAGCTGTGTGTTAGCCTTCACAAGATAAACATAAAGAAAGGTCATTTTGTTCCTGCTTGGAACCCTGGAACAAATGAAAATGCAGACTCAGGATAGTTTGTTATGTCAGAAACTTCTGGGAATTGCATCTCTAGGAGTGTGTCATCAGGCAACAAGTACATGTTAACCCCTGGGAGCCGTAGGTAAATAACTGTGTAACAGGTCACGGAAACACACAGTACAAAATCTTAGAAGTAATTGTACTGGAAATATTATGGATATCTCAAAATATGTGGTTACAGTGGCTTCTCTTTATACGTTGCTGTCAAAACATCTCTTATGTTCTCATTAAGGGTTGTTAGTATCTAAATTCTCAGTTTTGTTCGAGATAAAAACAGAGGACCAAGCCAATTGAACATTGATTTTTACACTTTTTTCTTTCTCTCCCATTGCAGTATGGGGTTGTGCTGGATGCTGGCTCCTCACACACCGCCTTGTATATCTACAAATGGCCAGCGGACAAGTTAAATGGCACAGGCGTGGTCACCCAGCATAGCGAGTGTAATGTCAAAGGTCAAAGGACTTGCTGAAATATTTAACATTTTTAGCTAGGTTAATGTTAGAGATATTTCCCATATAGATAAACATCTAAAGCAACAACAAAACAACATCAGTATGCATGATGTGTTGCATAATATTTACATGTTTAAGACTGCAAAAAGAAAAAGGTTTTAGCTAAATAGTAATTAAAAATAAATAAAATAGAATAATATTCATTAAAAAAATTTAATGGTGCAGGAGGAGGAATCTCTAGTTATGCTGGGCAGCAGGGTGCAGCGGGCTGCAGCCTCGAGGCGTGTTTGAAGCAGGCCGTGCGGGACATTCCCCCAGACAGACATCACCGCACCCCTGTGTATTTAGGAGCTACCGCTGGCATGAGACTTCTGAAGTGAGTGTGTTTTTTCAACCTTTGTGCCTTTATGCACACAATGGCCACATAAGAAAAAGAGAACACATCTTAGTTTAAAACACTTTCTGGTTGTCTCACATTCTGGCTAATGTTGCTGAAATAGTATCATTTTTCAGGCAGATTAATGATAAAGCAATTTCTCATACAGATAAACACAAACACAGAAACACCAATATGCAAGTTTCAAGATATTTCAATATAGTTTAAGTTTATCTACAATATATTTGGGGGAGTGAAACAAGTTTTCATTCTACATTTGTGTTTAAGATCGCTTCATATTTTTTCTAGTAAAATGAGAAAAGAAAAGTTATTACATTTAGTGGCTTAAGTGTCCAAAAGTGTGTTTTTCTTTTTTGGAGGCAGATATTTTATATGTAGTAATGTTGTGGTCTGCCAGGATCAGGGTTGCCAGGTCTTCACAATAAAACCGGCCCTACTGCTACTCAAAACAAGCCCAAAACTAGCCCAATCACGTTTCGAGGGGATAAAGTACAAGTTTTTAAATATGACGTCATTGGGGTCGCTTCAGCCCGCGGACATCAAACCGCGTGAAAAGCGTGGACTTGGCAACACTGGCCAAGATGACATTTGCTGTTTGCTTTTTTCATTAACCTCCAGATACCTTTAATTTTCTATTTTTCTATTTTTCCAGAATTACCAATCCTGACAAAGCATCTCAGATTCTTCAAGAAGTCGAACAAAAAATCAAATCCTTTCCTTTCAGTTTTCGAGGAGCAGTAATTTTGAGTGGTCAGGAAGAGGGGCTTTACGGTTGGGTCACTGTCAACTACCTCCTTGAAAACTTTATAAAGGTACTTTCTTGTCATTTTCTGTCAGTGAAACTGTCCATAAATTAATTATACTTAGGCTTTGTTCTTTATCATTATCATAGACATCTAAATAATAAGCCAATGTTTTGATTTTTGGTAGTTTCTCAACTGCTTGGGCCATCTAGTGGCCATTTTTTGTCTTTGTTTGCTCATTTCCACACTATACAGTATGGCTATGTGGGTCGCTGGCTTAACTCTGGGAGAAAAACAGTCGGAGCGCTGGATTTAGGTGGGGCGTCTACACAAATCACCTTTGAGACCCCAGAGATAGTTGAGAACAAGTTGAATCGTATGGCCTTGCGTCTCTACGGGCAGGATTATTCCCTCTACACGCATAGTTACCTGTGCTATGGTAAAGAAGAGGCTCTGCGCCAGATCCTCGCCTACCTGATTGAAGTATGATACTTTGCATCACAAATCAATGATATGTCAATGTATACTGTATGTAGACACTATTTTTAGTGATTTATTTTTGTTCTGTCATAGTGTACACTCATCTAGTATGTTTTCAGTCACAGGGAAATACTAGCAAAGTGTACCATCCCTGCTACCCATCTGACTTCGCGGAAGACTTCAAGCTGGAGAAAGTGTTTGGCTCACCTTGTACAGCGTCTAAGAGACCCAAACCCTACAACGCTCATTCCTGGATCAGGGTGCAAGGCACTGGAGACTACCAAAGCTGCCTTGGCAACACTTCTAATATATTTTCCTTCCAGTTCTGCGCCTTTTCACAGTGTTCCTTTAATGGGGTTTTCCAGCCCAACATCAGTGGGGGCTTCATGGTGAGAGGCCCAGAAATGGACATAGTGCAACACAAGTAGAACTGAATACAATCTTATGCATTTCTCTTTCTTTTAGGCCTTCTCTGCCTATTTCTTCACTCACAGTTATCTACAGAAAAGCACAGGGATGAAGATCACCACCTCTGCCCAGCTAAAGGAGGCTACCAAAGCTGTGTGTAATATGACCATAGAAGAGGTATAATTTTTGAGTGTATGTACATGTGTGTGAGAATATCCACAATCTGTCAATAAATTAATCTTTTGTTTATTATAGATGACCAAGAAAGCTTCTGACTTGAAGAAATACCTAAAGGAGTATTGTGCAGTCGCAGTGTATATACAAGTGCTAATGCTTAGGGGTTATAACTTTGATGAGCACTCTTTCCAAAATGTTGCTTTTCAGAAAACGGTGAGTCACAGAACCACCTTAACTGACAAATCATTTTTTACAGTTTGCTGTTGAATGAAATGCAAATTGTGTGAATGTGAAGTATGCAAAAACACCAAACCACACTTTCAATCCCTAATATTTTACAGGCAGGTGAGGCAGCTGTTGGCTGGGCTCTGGGTTATATTCTCAGTGTGAGCAGTCTTCTTCCAGAGGAACCTGCGGGCTTCAGGAAGGGCTTGTGTCCTGCAGCATGGATTGGGTTGTTGATTCTCCTAAGTGTCCTCCTCACTGCCACCTTTTGTTACATGGCTCTCCTAGTGATTCGGAGGAAAAGGAGTAATCAAGGCGTCTCATAGCTCACTGCTATACCTACAGTTATTTTATGTCTCTTTTTAAAAGACTATCCACAAAAATGAAATGTTTACATGATTGATGCATTCAAAATATACTGTCTGTGCTAATATTGTGTGTAATTTAACAAAAAATAACATAATAAATAATAAATTTGTTTGTTTTGTCATTGACAAATGTTTACTGAAAAGACATTAAACCATATAAAAGTTAGGAAATTAAAATAATGAAACAAAATAATAACACTAAATAATGTTATCCCATAATGTTATACTATGGGATATCTGATACAAGTACTGTACTGTGATACCATTTGAGACTGTTACTGTTTTAACAGATTTCATTGTTGTTCATTTTTGTGTGATATCCTAATCAACTGTACTTAAGCACTGTCTTTTTGATAAAGACTGTCTCTAGTGTCTTCAGTGATCCAGAAGTTATTTTTGGCTTTTGTCACATTTTTGGCTTTTGGTTCACATTTGTCTTTAGTTAATGTACAATAAGAAATTCATCACATTTCACCTATTTCTCAGACTGAGGGAATAAAATCGTAATGTTAATAATTTACCAACCTGAATTAATTTTAACTGCAGAAGTTCAAAGTATGTGCAAAACGAACAACTATATATATATAACAGATATATGTTAAACTATTCTTAATTTACAATTTACCATAGATCCTAAACTTAGGTTACAGTTAAACTGGAAAAATAACAGGAAGAATGAATGTTTGAATGGCACTGTTTGAATGAGATCCCATTTTACTTCATTATGACTTTACACTAATAACAAAATCATTTTTTACCATTGTATTTATAAAATATGGTAAATAATAACTGCTTCATACAAGAACACAAAGATACAGCTGAATTCAAAAGTTTACATACACCTTGCAGAATCTGCAAAATGTTAATTATTTTACCAAAATAAAAGGGATCATACAAAATGCATGTTATTTTTTATTTAGTACTGACCTGAATAAATAATTCTTAATACTGTGTTGTTACCTGAATGATCCATAGCTGTGTGTGTGTGTGTTTATTATTATTTTTTTTTAGTAATAGTTGTTCATGAGTCCCTTGTTTGTCCCGAACAGCTAAACTGCCCGCTGTTCCTCAGAAAAATTCTTTAGGTCCCACAAATTCTTTGGTTTTCCAGCATTTTTGTTTATTTGAACACTTTTCAACAGACTATGATTTTGAGATTTATCTTTTCACACTGAAGACAACTGAGGGACTCATTTGCAACTATTACAGCAGGTTTAAAATCTCACTGATGCTTCAGAAGGAAAAACAATGCATTAAGAGCCAGGGGTGTAAACTTTTGAACAGAATGAGGATGTGTACAGTTTTATTATTTTGCCTAAATGTCAGATTTTTTCATTTAGTACTGCCCTCATAGATGCATATGAGTCCCTCAGTTGTCCTCAGTGTGAAAAGATGGATCTCAAAATCATACAATCATTGTTAGGGAGGGTTCAGACGCACAAAAATGCTAAAAAACCAAAGAATTTGTGGGACCAGTTTAACTGTTCAGGACAAACAAGGAACTCATGAACAACTATCACTAAACAAACAAAAACACACAGCTGTGGATCATTCCGGTAACAACATAGTATTAAGAATCAAGTGTATGTAAACTATTTAACAGGGTCATATTTATAAATTCTATTTTTAAAAAAAATATCTTGTGGAATATATGTAAACGTCTTTTATGTGAAATAATAATAAAAAAAAAAAACATGCATTTTGTATGATCCCTCTTATTTTGGTAAAATAATTAACATTTTGCAGATTCTGCAAGGTGTATGTAAACTTTTGACTTCAACTGTATTTATTTTTGTTTTTTAAATTACTAGGACAGTAACATAAAAACACCAGATGATGGCAGTAAGCATCTGCTTAATTCAGCGGCTGGCACGTAAAGAAACGTGATCCTACTGCGCATGCGTATATCACCTCCCTTCATATCTTAGCCATTGCCATGTAGAGCTCTTTGGCATTTTAGCTTAATCTGCTACAGTTTTGATTAGTTTCAAGGTTTAAAAAATGTCCGAGCTTGAAGCTAGTGAATCGTGTTCTCCGCAGTGTGCGGAAGCAGACAAAATCAAAAGTACAGACGATATCAATCCCGAAACAGTACAAAACACTAACACCAATATTTCTCAGGTTGAAGAAGGTGAGTCTATCAGTTGAAACCCTTCAAAAACTTCAGAAATGCAGTCATGTGGAGTTTATTTGCATCGAATGCTTGTGTTTGAGTTGTTTGAGATGGATTCATGGGTGGTAATAAAGCTTACCGCGCCAGCAAGCTAGGCTAGGCTAAATATTAGTACCCATCATTCACCCTAAACAACCACCACAAAAATCCCTTTTTAAAAAAAATCCGGTGTGTTTTTAAATCGATTATCATCGTACATCAACTAAAAATACACGTTAGGACACAAAACGTGGCTTTAGTGAGTCATACCACCGTGTAAATCGATTAATTCGCCTACTAAGCAATCTAGCCAGTTAGCGAATGCATTTTTAGCCTCATAATCTTCCATTGCCATTGTTGTGAAAAGTAACATTTCGTTTAAGCCATTTCAGAACGTTTTAGTGCGGTTTAAGTTTAAGTTTCTAACTAATTCGTGTCATTTAATTAAAAGATAATAATAAAATAACTACTAAACTAGTGTCATATCATATAGGGATTAATATATATGTTCTTTAAATTGCAGTACAAACATGTAAACATTAACAAATGTTAATTTATTGATGTTTTATGTTGTTTTAGTATCCACAAATTTGTAACATTGGTGAGTAGATTGTTTGAACTGATAGTACATTGACATTTAGAAACAAATAAGCTTACCAAATTGAAACTTTTTTATCCAAATAATAGATGCTGAGTTCAAGTACGTTTGACACGTTTTACAATTACATGAGCATCGCTCTTTTTTTTTTTTTTTTTTTTTTTTTTTTAAAGATAAGTGTACATTGCAGCATGGCATACAATAAAATAATGCCAAAAGAATCCACAGCATGCACAAATTGACTATTTAGCTATGCATAGCATCAAGACCAGGTCGATTTTTGGGCTATTACTATTATTATTATTAGTTTGAGACAATTGAAATAATTTTGATTTTACATTATGGTGTGCCAATGCCTAAATTCAGTTTTAACATTTAAAACTACACTACTAATCTTTAATTGTATTTGTGTGCTTTTATAACATTTTAATATTGGTTAATTATTGGTTATCCGTCATAACATAGTTGTTGATGTATCCTTAATTCTTTTTTTTTTTTTTTTTTTTTTTTACTAGTTATGCTAGTCTTGCACCACAACAACCTTGTATTTTATTACTAATATGCTTTTTTTGCACACATAGGGCCTCATTCATGAAATATAAGTAGGACAAATTTCTTTGTAATCACCTGTAAAACTTGTGTGTAAACAATTTATGTAAGTATGAATTCATGAACAAAATTTATTTTGTGCATGCCTTGTTCATTAAACCACAATTTGGCTACTGATCTAAGAGATACAGCACAATGGTGTGTTTTTTGTAGACTAGTGTTACTGAATGCCTCACATTGCATCTAAAATCTGTTTCTAATCGTAAATGTAATGCTCTGTGAAATTATACAAAATGAGACGATGAGATCCCATTAATACAAACCACATCAGTCATGCTGCCTTGCACCAATTTCTGTTAGATTATTTTGACCATGATTTTACCTTTTCACTTTTACTGTGATTTTCTGCAGAGTCTCAGAGCGACAGTGATCTTCTCAAAGGCCTGTTGACAGATAACTTCTGTCACGTCTGTGAGGCAACCCTGCTTTACGAGTCCCAGAGAGTTTCTCATTATGAGGTTTGTGAAATCGAGTTTAAAGTTTTTTCACGCAGCCTCAAAAAAGCAGTCAGATGTCTAACACTAGTTTCTCTGTTACTAGGGGAAAAAGCATGCACAAAGAGTCAGGATGTACCTGCAGAACAAGAAAGCTAAAATCAATAAGCCGAGCCAAGATTGTGGAGGCCTTTTGGTATGTAACAGATCATACAGAATGTTTCTTTTAAATGTGTGCTAGTATTTAACACATAATATTGTGTTACAGAGAGGTCTGTCTGCAGAGAAGTTTTGCGAGCTGTGCAACATGGTATTCAGCTCTCCAACCGTGGCCAAGTCGCACTATGAGGGCAAAGTTCATGCCAAGAACATGAGAAAAACCAATCTTCCACCACCTGCAGGTGAGTAAAATCAAACTAGGGACTGTTTGACTCCTCACCACTGTGGACTAAACCTGTCATAACCTTCTTTCGGTATATATTCAACTTTCAGCGCCCGTACTAGAATTACACACAGCTCCTGTAGTCGTCCCATCAGAGGCTGCTGTGCAGAATCAGATCAGTCAGGAGCAGAAGGACACTTCTGGCTTGGGCGATCAAGAGGTTGATCTCAGTGACCCTAACAAGTACTGTACACTGTGCAGTGCTTCCTTTAACAACCCTCTGGTTGCCCAGCAGCACTACAGCGGTCGGAAGCATCAGCGAAACCAGGCCCGGCAAGAGATGCTTGACCAGATGGGGGAACAGTCAGAACGTGGTATATATTAATATACATTTTTACTGACAAATTTAAATTTTAATATTAAAATTAATTGCATATTTTATTTAATAATATTCATTAAAATATTAATATATTTAATTACATTTTAGAATCTCACCATTAATGTAAAGGAAGTATTGTGGTACTCAGTGTAAGCCTGTCAAGATTCATCAATTCAATTCGAGTACTCAATTTAAAAAAGTCCTCAATTGCATTTTGCCCATTGATATTTTATATGTATTTTAAGTAATTGTAAATGCTATTGTTTGCTTAGGCCTATTCTTATTATAAAAAAAATAATAAAATCTAATTACTTGATCAGTCAGCAAAATAATCGACCGATTACTCGATTACCAAAATAATCGTTAGTGACAGCCCTAATTCAGTGGTCATTCAAACTTACATTTAATATTGCATTTCATGTTTCTTTGTTATTATATTTTCTTGAACTGTTTTGTTTTTCTCTCATGCACTAAAGTGAGCTCCCTGACACCCGATTTGCTGTCTGACGCTCAGCTCAATAGAGATGTACCAGGCACACATGCAGGGAAACAAACACTTTGTCAAGTGAGTGACGTCACTCTCATTGGTTATTTTCTCTGATGCCTTTTTTGTTACAGCCACTACGATTTGGATCTTGTTTTAGGAGATTGAACTTTAGTTTACATTAGCAATAGGTTGGTACAGTTCAGGATGCTTAGTCAGCAAATATTTGATGTTATAGATTGTCAGTTTTGGCTGATTAACAATGTTGGCTGCTTTTAAATATTTTAAAGTCACCATAAAATCAAAATAAATCTTATTTGCTTTCTAAATACTTGTTCATGGACAAAATCCCACCACAGATTTTTCTTCATCGTGTTTTTTATATATATCATCTAAAAATTTTCTGTCTGTGCAAATATATATTAAAGAATATAATTTCCTCTTTGACTTTAAGTGAAGTTTGAGTTTCTTTAAAATAAATGTTCATAGAAACACTACTAGTCAAAAGTTTGTGAACAGTAAGATTTTTATTGTTTTTTAAAGAAGTCTCTTCTGCTCACCTTCTGGTATTTCAGATAAATGCTGATTTTTGGATCTTTCTATTCATCAAAGAATCCTGAAAAAATTTACTCAACTGTTTTAAATATTGATAATAATAATAATAAAAATAAATGTTGTTGAACAGCAAATATTAGAATGATTCTGAAGGATCATGTGACACTGAAGACTGGAGTAATGATGCTGAAAATTTAGCTTTGATCACAGGAATAAATTACATTTTAAAATATATTTAAATAGAAAGCAGTTTTTTTTAAACAGTAAAAATATTTCATAATATTACCGCTGTTGCTGTAGGTTGGATCAAATAAATGCAGGCTTGGTGGGCAGAAGAGAATTCTTTAAAAAACATTAAAAATCTTACTGTTCAAAAACTTTTGACTGGTAATGTATTGCAGCTTTTTTCTGCATTTTACATTTTGCATGCATTATACAAAAAATATTGGAGTACATTTTAATTTTTCTACTTCAAATTTTCACATTGATTTCAGTGTCTTCTTTGCAATTTCTTTGTAATTGTGAAATTTACTTATAATTTCTGAGTAAAAATAGTTTATACTCACTTTAGACCATTGGAAAACTCATTTTGGATATTTATCTTGATCTGCTTGTTATTACCCATCTGAATCAGAGAAATTCACACTGTCAATAATCTTTGTTCTCAGAGAGAAGAAAGTTATGGATCTCTGCAAATCTCAGAAGAAAGTGTACGACTCCTTCCAGGATGAGCTGGCTGACTACATCCAGGTGCAGAAGGCCCGGGGACTGGAGCCCAAAGCAGGGCCGGGCACCGTGGGACAAGCAAGCAAGGGTCTAGATGAGAGTGAAAGCGAAGGTCCACAAAAAGCAGAAGAGATGCCTCATCCTGCCCAGCTGGTACCACGTTTTCCACCTCCTGGTTTCCCTCAACCTCACTGGCACCCACAGTTCCAGCCTCAGGTCAATCAGTTTGGCTTTGGGATGCGAGGCCCTGTCCCACACTACCCGCCGGGATATATGCCCCATACCCATCCTCCTTTCACACCCGGTCACTTATATAAAAGAGAGAGGAGCCCTGAGTCATTTAGCTCCTCTTCTTTCTCAGACTCCTCCTCCTACTCTAGCAGCAGTAGTAACAGCAGCAGCAGCTACGACAGCAGAGAGAGGAGGAGACGGAAGAGGAAGATGAAAAAGCGAGGAAAGACCAGAAGAGACCAGGAGGAAGGGTCTGATACGGAACGAGGTGAAAGGAAAAAGAGGCGAAAGAGAGACAGGAGAGGAAGCGTAGAAGGAGAAGAGGATAGAAAGAAATGGAAGGAGAGGAGAAAAAGAGAGAGAAGCTCCAGTGAAGACGAGGAAACCAGAAGTAAAAGAAGAGCAAGCAAGAAAAGTAAGAGGCACGGGGATGGACAGCATGCAAAGAGACGAAAAGAAGAGGAACTCCTGGAAAAACAAGAGGTTGAGGTGCACGAGGAACCTCAGGGAAAGATGGAGGAACATGTAGAGGTCAGGACAGAAATGAAGGACAGCAAACACAAACACAAAAAAGAGAAGAAAAAAGGCAAAGAGAAGACGAATCCAGAAGACAACAGGACAGAAGAGGAAAGGCTCTGGGATGAGACGATTCTTGGTGTTTTTTAGATGTTTCTTTTGATGATTGTGTGACAGTATTGTACTAATAAACTGCACGGGACCTCAAAAAAAAGCATTTTGCTGAAATCTAATGGACCCTTCTCACTATTTATGCTCTCTGAAGAACTCTAAAGGCCTTTCTTTAATACAGAAACTCATATGCTCCTTTTTAAGGAATCAAAAGTGAACATTTTGTCATTTATTCACCCTCATTTCAAACCCATACGACTTCTGTGGAACACAAAAGTAGATGTTTTTTCCAATTTAGTAAATGTGAATAGAAACTGTCAATCTGCACTGTTTTTTCATTTTTGATAAGGTACAGACCAAAGTGGATTAACAAATTTTGGCTGAAAGTATTGCTGCCTGCAGTTCCACATATTTAACCTTGCAGAAAAGTGACGTGCGAGAAACTACAGTGTTTGTCAAACACACAGCTTTCAGATGGCTTATACTTTATATTGCACAAGTTGTATGAACTACCTGTTTGAAGTAGTTCACTTACAGAATGAAAATTTCCTGATAATTTACTCATCCTCATGTCATCCAAGATGTTCATGTTTTTCTTTCTTCAATCGAAAAGAATTTAAGGTTTTGGAGGAAAACATTCCAGGAATTTTCTCCATATAGTGGACTTTAGTGATGACCAACAAGTTGAAATTGCGGTTTCAACGCAGCTCCAAAGGGCTCTACACGACCCCAGCCAAGGAATAAGGGTCTTATTTAGCAAAATGATCAGCCATTTTCTTAAAAAAAATAACAATTTATATCATTTTTTACCACAAATGCTCATCTTGCACTAGCTCTGCGATGCGCATGTGCGTCTTAACGCATTGCATACTCGCATTGGAAAAGTCATGCGAGGTTAGTTCTTCGTCTATGTACTTTAAAAAGGTAGGGAAGGGCACAAAACTAAAATCTAATTTTCTTCTCCAACTTAAAAATTGTCTGACATCTTTGTTTTACGTTTGACTTTTTTTTGCACGTTTGCTTTGTAAACACTCGGTCGTTACTTCTGTCTACATCACACGTGGTTGATTGCATGATTACATAAGTGAGGTCGAGCATTTATGTTTAAAAAGTATATAAATTTGTGTTTTTCTTAGAAAATGACAGATTAGACCTTTATTTCTCAGCTGGGATTGTGTAGAGCCCTTTGAAGCTGCATTGAAACTGCAATTTGGACATTCAACCTGTTGGCCACCATTGAAGTCCAGTATATGGAGAAAAATGTCTTTCTTTAAAAACCTTAATTTCTTTTCGATTGAAGAAAGAATGACATCTTGGATGACATGAGGGTGAGTAAACTATTAGGAAATTTTCATTCTGGAAGTACTAGGAATTAATTAAGGTTCTTTTGTCTTTTTAGAGCTCAGCGACATTCATTTTCAGTGTGGAAAAGAGCAGCATGAACATTATCCTAAACCTCTCCTTTTGTGTTCCACAGAAGAAAGTCACTCATACAGGTTTGGAATAACATGAGGGTGAGTAAATAATGTGAAAATGTTCATTCTTTGAAATGCTCAGGACTACAGACTTTAGGACGTCTCTACTAACTTTTTATACCTTATGGTGCGATGCAAAAACACTACATGAGCCTCCACCATGTCCATGTGGATGTATCCTTCAACTTGCTTCATGCTTTGATGAAATAAACCCCTCCCACTGTTTATATCAGCATAGATTTTGTATTTTCTCTGAAAGTCTTTGAAGCATTTCCAGTGTTATTCTCAAGGGGGCGCTGATTGCAAATGTACGCTCTATGCTCCGTGGATCTGCTAGAAACGTCTTTCAGACTTGATCTTTCTGTGTTTGAGAAAGACATGACAGCAGGAATGAATGCTGAGAATAAATTGAAGCGTGGTCAGATCAGCATATGTTAAACATGTCCTTGAATCAGAAGAGCTCAGTTTGCAATCCTGGATTCTGTTGCATTTCTGTGTTTTAATGCCAGCCTCATTTGATGCAGCATATGCAGGAATATTTTTGTTTGTTTTGCTGTCAGTCTAACAGGTGCAGGAGTTGAATGAGGACACGACTGCTACTCTGTTGACCTCTTTCTTGCATAAAGCTGCATTTCCCTTTTTGATAGTTATCACAATCATGCAATCATCCGTTTATTTAATTACTGTGCTGCTAAGTTGATTTCCAATGTCTCTGTTAAACAATCCCAATCTTTGGAGTATTTTCTGACCGCTCAGGGAACATACTGATCATGGGAAGATGAATGTGGATGTGTTTCAGAAGAAATTATACTTGAAAAAGCAATAGTTACATCCCATTCGCATGTAAAATGGGATGGTTCAGCCAAAAATTACAATTTTGTACTAGCTCTAATTTGTTTCAAATGCATATGAGAATGGGGACGTTGACTGGTTTGTTTCAAAATGACAAAAAAGCATCACAAAATGATCATAAAAGTTGTGCACTGCATTTTGGTCATAAATAGACCAAAAATCCAAACCATTTAAGCTTAGAGGTTTGACATTGATAAAATCGATTACTAATTACTAATTTCCGATTTCAAGCTAGTTTGAAAATGTGGAAGCACAAATGGAATTATAACTAACTATAATAATTTTATGATACATTCCTGGTGCCGTTTTGTCATTTTAAAGACTTGCCGGATGTCCATTTCCTTTTACTGTATAAGAAAACTTGTGTTTTTGAAATAAGTCTCACCAGGGCTGCATTTATTTGATCAAAATACAGTAAAACGGTAATATTGTGAAATATTATTGCCATTCAGAAGAACTGTTTTCTATTTTAAAATAATTAGTCCTTAAAATGTATTCCTTATTATTTTACCATAATTTATTTCTGTAATGGCAAAGCTGATTTTTTTTTCAGTTTCAATCATGAAGAAATCATTCTAATATGCTGATTTGCTTGATTTTAAAAATCTAACTAAATAATATTACATGGAACAACATGATGGTAGTTAAATGACCGAATTTTCATTTTTGCATGAACTATCCCTTTAATTTGCATGCAGGATGAATTCTGTTGTTTGTAATTCGACTAACCATGTTTTGATCTTCAAACGCACTTGTATTAAATTGTGGATCTGACACCTGTCGCTTCTCACACAGCTTTTGTACTTCAGAACTGTGAACTTTTTTCCAAGTCTCTGTAACCGCAAAGTTGAAAGCCCTCCATAGACACAAGCTCGTCGACAGCGTTCTCTCGAGCCCCCTGAGATCTCCTGTTTTCAAAGAATCGTGTGGTTCGGCTCCGTGTCTTTGTCGTACCCTCGACCTCCAAGGCGTGTGCGTCTCCCACATCCTCCCCTCTTCACGACCCCTCCACGGGCCCGTGAGCCCCTCCAGCCCTCCTCGAGAGACGAGGGCCAATGAACGAGATCTTATACACTTCAGCTTAAAACTCCTACACAAGCCCCTCTGAGCTTCAGGCTTCAGAGTCCCACATACTCAGAAACTTCATTAGTGCAGTTTATCTCGAATGTGGAGTGGAAAACAAACACGTTGGTTTTGAGTTGAGAAATGTTGGGGTTCTGAATAAAAACCAACAATTTGACTTTGTGGTGTAAAAACAGGCCCACAGTTTTTAGGGTCCTATGAAATCCGTTATTTTTTTTTTTCCAAATTCCATTTTTTCCATTAATTTTTTTCTATATTGTTTTAATGGTTAAATAAAATATATATATATATATATTTTTTTAAAGCATGTCTAATAAATAAAAATCGTGAAACTTACACAGTTTTTTAAAGTTAAACCAAACTTTTATTTTGACGGGTTGCTGTGAAGTTTCTGTTTTTATATAATATGAGGATAGTTTTTTTCCCCCGAAAGAAACGGTAAAATGCCCATTAAGTGACTCTCAGAGCAGATCTAGAGATTATGTTTATATACTCATATTTTGAGGCGGCAGAGGCTGAAAACATACTTAAGTATGTAGTAAACAAAACCATTTACACAAAGAAACGCAGGATTCATATTTAAATTAATACATTTGGGGCTTAATATTAACAGGCACTAGTCTGTATCTCATTTTGGTTTAAGTGCACTCACCTACCTTTTATTTATTCATCCAAAATTTGGCAAATTCCGTGACATTAAGCGTTATACAGTAAATTCCATTTTTATGACTGGATTCTGCATTTCCGGCCATGTCTTCTGTGTTTTCTTCAGAGTTGTTGGGTGTTGCTGTCATGATGCTAGGGAGGAATTTTCGTTGCATATTAATGAACAAACCTTACTTTATTAATTATTATGAACTAGATGTGTATGTTTAGCCTAGGGGCCTTGGAATAAACTTACTGAGATCTGCTCTGTCGATATGTGATTGCAGTGAAAAGCGATTTTACACTGTGAAAAAAAAAGTTTTCCAAAATGCATGTTTATCAAGCTACTGAGTGCTTTTGTTTTTCTTTAGTTTGACTGAACTATTAATTTAGCCAAATGATATGTGATTGTGTAGGTACAACTGTGTGTATACAATGCCATACTGATTTTTTTATATATTTGTAAAATATATTTTTTAATAATTTTATAATTATTAACATCTTAATTTTAATTTAATATTTGTAAATAATCTTTAAATTCAGTAATTAAATTCAAGTTGTTTTAGCTGTGCTTTGATGTAAAAATTTAAAGCAGCATTCAAACTTAAGACGTTGCAATGTCATGCATTTATACGGAAGATATCTGTGCCTTATGGCACACATTTTGGGGGCATAATGTGACATGATAAAAATCAACATTTCGAGATGAAATGTAGTTTTGTTTTCCACATCGCAGTGTTGCTGATTATATGCCACCATCAGTAGTTGTTCCGTATTAATGGTTATAATCGTTAATGAACTGTTTTATAGGTATTTTCTTTATTAATCAGCATTGGCATTGTGTTTAGTTGAATGTGTGATTAATTTCAGTCTTGTCTGATATTTATCACAAGTGTTTTTATATTATGTGTTTGTGTTTGATTTGATGCAGCAGCAGCTGTTGTGCTCTGTGGACAGATGCAGGTGTTTCTCAGGTCACACACCTGCATTTAGGTTTAAGTTAGGAAAGACGTTTAGGGTTTAGTAAACCTGTGCGTTTTGTTTCAGATTAAAGAGAAGAGCAAAGTCCTTTAACGTTCAGTAACTATAAAAATAATATAATGACCAGTGGGTTTTGCTATTTTTATAAATATGTAAAATTCTAGCTACTGAAATTGATTCGCAGATGGTTTAGATCTCATATGCTTGCATTTTAACTACCTGAGTTTACGCTTTTAACTGAACGTCTTGACGTCTTGTACAATGTGTTGGTTAAAGTATATAGAGGTCTTCAAAATGCCTATTATGAAACGGATCACAATTTAAATACTAACAACAGTGCATTGCAAAATCACCCTAAACGTTGTCACTTTGCATGCTGAAATATGACTTTTTGACTTATTAAAATCATACGTTTTGTATGTGCAATAGTCTGAATAGAGCTGCTATTTCTTTGGTAACAAAACTGAAAATGTGTTTTTTTTCCGAAAAGTCTCCTGATTTTTCCTTGATGTTTTCTGTTTCGTCTGACTCATTCTCTGATAGGCTGTCAGTAATTGGTTCATTGGCCCCACACACTGCAGGCCCTCCTTTCTGCGTGACACATGAAGAACAGAAAGGAAAACACAGACACACAGTTGACAGCTCACACACAGACCCCCAAGGATGACCCTCTCTTGCATCTGCTTTTGTTTGCTCGTATGGCTGGCAGGTAAGAACTTTTTTTTCCGTTATATTTTAAGAGCTGTCAAACCTTTTCAAGCAATCAGACCTGAAACGTAAATGGTACAGTAATATAAGCTCAGCGTGAGGAAGTCTGCATAAGTCAAAATGAATGATGACTGTTGTGACATCTTTTGCTTGAATACTGTCATAAATGTATGTGTCATCCTGAGGAAATTGTATTTTTAAAGTCTTTCAGTATAATGTATTGTGATGGTATCGATGCTGCGCTGTAGGCCCTAAAACGTTTTGCATCCTTAGGTGATTACGAGATTTCTTGCGTTTTAAAACATTTGGATTTGAAACTGTTTGTATATTTTGCGAACACATTACATTTGATAATATATAAAAGTTTCTGAAAAGAAACAGCGTATCTGTCAAAGGTGTTTTATAATGTATGACAAGCCAGGTAATCCAGTAACTCAAGTTTCTCACACTCAAGTTTAAGTAGAATAACATTGTTTATTTGTATATAAATATATTGTAATGTAAAAGAAATATTCAGATGTGTTAATATACATATTCTCAAAATGCTCACTTAAGTTTAACCCTTTTTGCTCTGATTTCATTGATCTGTTTGTTTTTGGCTGGATTTCCAGAATGATCTTCTCTGTCGAAGTCAGCGTTAAACACAAATTGGTTTGCAACTGAAATCTGATTGACTAAAACTCACTCTCAGCCTATTTTGAATATAGTATTTTACGTGAATGTATTTTCCGTTCTCTGACATATGGACTGTAATGTTTTCTTCTCATATGAATCTATGCCCACATAAGCACATCTCAAAGTGTCAAGACGAAAATGTGCTTTTTTCCCCCCCCCAGGCACTGATAAGAGAGGAAAACTATTTTGCAAGAGGATATAGACAAATTGCCTACAAGTGTTTTGTCTATTCAGTTTTCCATTCTTACATAACAAGGAAATAACTGACTTATGTGTATCTAGTTTTACACAGTCAATTGTGAAGGGACTCTAGCATTTTCTGTTTATCTTTCACAGTTTCTAAATCTATGTTAAACCTGTCTCTATACTTCCTGTATAGAAAAAGATGTGGAAAATATCTGATTTAATATTGTTTTAGAGTAAATCAGTGTCCTCTGAAAAGACTCCTACAATTTTAAGTAGCTACGTTGTTAAACGTAAATCAAAATGTGTATAACGAACAAAGCAGGACTTATGATTTTTCTTTGTTTCTCATAAAGCGGCTGTGATCCCCACCTTCCAAGCTACGCCGTTTGTTCTCTACACTAAAATCAATAATTCGGAAACTCTGACCTGCGAATGTCCAGATCACGCCTGCCAGGAGGTGTTTTGGTACCGATACCTTGATAGGACAAAGACTCTTCAGTTCCTCCTGTATATCAACAGCGCTGGCCGAGAGCAACATGGAGAATTTAACGACACTCGCTTCAAGGGCTCCGTGTCCTCTGGACAGAAGGTGATCTACACCCTGCGTATAACAGGACTACAGGAGAATGACATCGGCCTCTATTCCTGCATGTTTAAAACTAAAAATTTGATGCCTGTCGGACATTACGTAATGCCTGGAGGTATAGCAGAACTCTCCTTTTAAGTCTTGGTCCTCTGTCTTTCTTGAATTTCCTTTTTTAAAGGTGGCTAGTGAATGAAGAAAAGACTAAAGCATTGAAACCTGAGACACCTAATGTTGGTTTACAAAGTCATATGTGACCCAGAACCACAAAACTAGTCATAAGGGTCAATTTTTTAAAATTGAGATTTATACAACATGTGAATTTCCATTGATGTATGGTTTGTTATGATAGGACAATATCTGGTCGAGATACAACTATTTGAAAATCTGCAATCTGAGGGTGCAAAAAGTCAAAATACTGAGAAAATTGCCTTTGAAGTTGTGTGAATTAAGTTCTTAGCAATGCATATTACTAAGTTTTGATATATTAACTGTAGGAAATGTACAAAACATCTTCATGGAACAGGATCTTTACTTAATATCCTAATGATTTTTGGCATAAAAGAAAAATCGATCATTTTGACCCATACAATGTATTGTTAGCTATTGCCACAAATATACCTGTGCTGCTTAAGACTGGTTTTGTGGTCCAGGATCACATATTAGTAAAATCACACTAGCACTGAGGTTCCTGTCCCTAAAGTGATACAATCTTTACCTGGTGTGAAGTTGGAGATGCTTCCGAATATTCGCGTTATCCTCTTTCACGGTGCTCAAGAACATCTCAAGATCTTAAAATAATTGACTAATCAGAGACAGAGTTAATCACAAGTGAATTGTTCAGAGATTCAGAGATATTTGGCCTTAGAATCCCAAAGAATCGTAAGCTCATGTTAATTGACTTGGTTTATATATGTTCTTGTCTTGATGTTCTCTATTCGTTGTTCCCCAGTAAATCCTCCAACAACGCCGCGAACAGTAACGACCCAGAAACCAAGAAAGATCTGTAATTGCAAACCCCCCAGCTCTCCTAAAGGTGCGGACTGAGACGTACTGTTAGATGTTGCTGATTTCATGCTGTTTCATATTGTTTTGTTTAATTGGTTTCTTTGTGTTGTGTTGCAGGCTGTGAACAATCGGTGCTTTGGCCGGCGTTAGGTACTCTCCTGCTTTTGGCCATTACACTTGCAGGCACTCTTTACTACTTCAGTCGTGAGTACACACACACTTGCACATTTTGCAACACAGTGGTCAATGAAAGAGCTTCACAACTTCAGTTTTGCCATGTGACATGCTTACTCTCGCATACATTGTTTCAGATGTTCGGATAACCTATAAAAACCAAGTGTGAGCTACTTGAAGTACTTAGAGTATAGTTCAGAAACAGTATAAAGAGTTTAACATAATAAGTGTAGCAAAATTAACTTAAATGTGACCCTGGACCACAAAACCAGTCATAAGGGTCAATTTTTTGAAACTTTCCATTAATGTATGGTTTGGTATGATAGGATGATAAATCTGGAATCTGAGGGTGCGAAAAAATCTAAATGTTAACAAAATCGCCTTTAAAGTTGTCCAAATGAAGTTCTTAGCTATGCATATTACTAATCAAAAGTTTTGATATATTTACAGTAGGAAATTTACAAAATATGTTCATGGAACATATTGTTTACTTAATATCCTAATGATTTTTGGCATAAAAGAAAAAACCCAAATTTTGACCCACACAAATACACTGTGCTACTTAAGACTGGTTTTGTGGTCCAGGGTTACAAATAGCAATTTTATTTAAAATTTCATATGCTTGTCGCAAGTCTGCCTCATAATTTTTTTTTATATATTTGGACAACAGGTCTACCTAAGAAGTGCAGACATCGATTTGCCAAGTAAGTTGAAAAACCAGCAGCTACATACTGAAGCTACATACACATAATTTAATAAATGTTATTTCTATAACTTAAAATGTGTGTTAAATGATCTTTTGGCCTTTTAAACATGAAAATTAGCAGCTATACATGTTATGGTTGGGTTAACGTTCATTTGCGACACTGGCATCTCACATCAAAGCCTTTTACATATGCGTTTGCATTGGCTCTGTGTTGACAGTTAGACTTATAAGACTCAGTGTAACTTTGATAAACGTAAATAATTCGTCAGCCTATTTCCGTCAGTATCATAAGCTTTAAGAAATGTTTTAACTTCTTAAAAAGTTACTGTGTCATTCTCTCCATAGGACGAATGCGTTGCGATGAGCTGGGAGAACACACTCTTCATCGCCAAACAAATGTAAGTATCTAAATTTAGATAAAATCATAACTCAGCTTTAAAAAGTTGAAATAGATTCTTTGTCATATATAACAGTCTGTATTCTTTGGTTCATTTGCAGGTGGTCTTTTTCTCTCCAAAGTGTGGACGTGTACAAGTCTTTGAAATTTTGTCACGGCTTTACAAATATCAACTATATTGGGTTTGAGAATGTAAAAAAAATGTGTAAATAAAAAATGCCTAAAATTTTCACAGTTCAGTGTTCATCGGATATATTCAAGCTACTGTCCATTGTCTAACCTGACTGAGTTAAACTAGAGCTGTACAGTTTTCTAATTATGATGTTTTATCTCACATGCTGTCATTTTATGCTTTTGGTGTTGTGCTCATTAAATAGTTATTCCAGTCATGTTTAAATTGTATTTTTGAGTGTTTCTGTGGGTTATTTCTCTGATGACACTTGTTTGCTTTGTAGGGTTTTCATGGTGTCCCCCGACTTACATATCTGAGGGTGTGTTGGTGTATGTGTTTGGGTGTTATCAAGTTTCCCTCTCTGAGGGCGAGTGTTCCCGTTATGAAACTGTATTGATTGATATTGTCTCATTACAGCTAGAAACTCTAATTAGCTTGAAATATTTCTTAAGTGTCTAATCAATAGACTACATTTATGTAGAGGTTGATAGTTAATGTGACGAACAACCTGTACACCTGTGGTTACTCTGCTAGGACACCTGTGAGAATTTGAGAAGAAATGACTTGATATATCCTCTAAAAGGCACACAGTAAAAACTCCAGTAAAAAGTTGGTGAATTCACAAGTCTTTATATTTTCTCCAATACAAGACAAATGTGGACAAATTTAACATTTACAATGAACAGGCTCTATTGTAAAATACAGGGAAGAAATACAGTCAAAAAACAAATAAAAGATCTGTCAAATAAACAAAAAATGTGGGTAGGAGAGTAACTGTGCTGGTATTCAATGTGAATGTGCAGCTGTTCTTCCTGATACTTTGAGGCAAATGAACAAACCCCTTCCTGTGCAAAAAGACAGAGCATTATCTCTCGCGCATCGCTCGTTCAACTTTGAGCTCTTTAGCGCTACACTATAACAAAACCACCACAGAGAAACCACAGACCTTGCCGCACGAAGAGCGTCACAGGCACAGACTCTTAACACAAAACCTCCATTACACTTAGTTCAGTCTCTGTACTACAGCAATGTTTTATCAGTTCATTAATTTTCTAGAGCTTTCAGAATAAATAAGTAAATAAATAGATGGAGTGTAATGGTCAAAGAGAAAAGAAAAACATTATTGTAAAACATCAGTTTTATTTCTTTATTGACTAGAAAATGACGTAAATGTGCAATGAAAAATGTAATTTTTTTTTTCTTTTTTTTCCCCCACAGAGCAAGCAGAGTACATTAAAATTATATTCATACATCTAGAACAATTAGAAAGAGCACAAAACCTGAAAGTATTTCAATTACATTTGGCAAATGATTTCTAAGACTAAAACATTGTTATAATTGTGTCCAGTTCTTTCAGTTTTCCTAATTTAAAGCGAAGAAAAAAATTTGACCATGCATAGCACACTCACAGCAAATATCAGAAAAGTCAACTTGAATAACCTGTGAAAATACATTTAATCTTAATAAAGTGGATATTCTCAAATACAAAAATGAGTATATAATACATATCTTGCTTGAGAGCTAACTTTGGATTTTGTTTATAGTGTGCACATATTCAGAAAACAATAAAAGAACCGAAGATCTTATTCTCGATGGCATCTTGTTGGCTTTCTTCGTGATCTTTGTCTTTGCCGGTAAGCATCTGCAGACAACTCATGACAGAATCTGACATGAAACTAAGCCATTTGTATTTAAAGCATGATAATCTCTTTAAAAACAAAAAAACAAAAAAAAAAACAGCTTTGTTAAATACAACCTAGCACTGGGTGAAATATGGACAAACCCACCGCTTGACCCAGTCTTTGGGGTAAATGTTTAACCTAAACGTCTGGGTCGCTTTAATTAACTCAACTATTGTTTAAAAATTATACGGCTGGTTTAAAATGAACCCAAAATAAGTTGTAAATTAAAAATTAGACTCATAATTAGTAGAGATATCAATAATCAAAAGGTGAACATTTATTAACAAGCAATTACATTTTTTTTTTTATAATTTATTCTTTAATCTTGTTAATGTTAATTTGTTGAACATATTCATAAATGTTCATTTCCAACTTATGTTTGGTTCATTTTAAGCAAGAAATAGTAATTAGGCAATAACTGAGTTGAATAAAACTAACCAGAAGTTGGGGTTGAACATTTAACCCCACCACTAGATCAAAACAGCCCAGCTGTTTTTAACCCAGCATTTTTAGAGTGTACATTTTCACCAATTCAGATTTAAAAAAAAAAAAAACATTATTACTTTATTTACAGTATGTTACACTGTATGTCAAATTTACCATCCTCATTAGTATGTTCAGTCGACTTTGTTCTGTGTCTTAAGTAGGTAGAATCCATTTTGGGTCACAAGACGAACACCTTTGGCTATGACGGGTTAAAAATTACAGGAAAAAAAAATGCTAAAATTATGGTTACATACATGGGATAGTATACAATTAAAAATATTACTAATAAAACACACCAGCTTTACATTTACTTACATCACTTTATATGTGAGATTTAATTATTAAATAAAGGTAACTTTAGATATTATAAATATTTTACATTTTAAATATGATTTAAATATAATAAATATTTTAATTATATAATATTATATATTATACACACACACACACAGTAAAAAAAATGTCTTTTTGAAGTTGTAAATAAAACAAGGATTATTGAATTATGTTTTACAAGAAATTACAATTTCTTCAAACATTTTTTCTACAACATTTATTTATGTGTATCTGCTATAGATTTGTTCTGTTTTAATTATCCTGTGCAATAATACTGTAGAAATAATAATAAAATAATAATTTATGTACAAGCCAACATTGATATAAATATAAAAAAAAATATCCTGTCATGAATGCATTTCTGTGAAGTGTACAGAGTGCGAGTGGCGTTCAGAAACTATATTGGCAAATAAATGCTTTCGATTTTCTGTTTCCTATTGTGTCTGGACATGTTTTACATCTGTACACCTCTCATTTTACTTTAAATGACAAACACTGTAGTATCAGGTTGATTCTGTGTCTTCTTAACCTTATGAGAACTGATTAAAAACAACTGAAATCGTCAAAAAAGCAAGTCTAAAAAGTGCACTTCTACTTAGTGATACAGGTCTACAGCTCATTGGGTTTTAAGAAACATTAAAGGAATCTGAAGGAAAAATAAGTTAATTCAGAAATTACTCTTATTATTTTAGCATATACACCACTGAGCCCACAAGTTAAGGTATAAAAATGTTACCAAGAAACCAGTTCTACTTACATCAGGCTATGGTGTGTTGTAACTACTGTAATCCCTCCCTCTGTGCTTCAGTTTGATGGATACAGTGTTTGAATCACCTGAACTGAAGACAATCCTAATGCTGCAAGGACTGAAAGTCTGTTTTTACTGATCACTGTCTAAACTGAGCTCTCTGGAGTGGGCAGCTGTTTTGCTTCATGTAATATTCCTCTGTTGTGGTGCGTGTGAGGATGAGTTGGCCCTCTTCCGCCAAGGAATCCCTAGGTAACCCCCATCCCCCTCACCTTCACCTTTGTCTCTGGGCTGTGTTTTGGGTTTGAGACCCACATCTCTGAGATCAGGTTCTTTTGGTGAGTCAGACAGGGATCCCCAGGTAAGAAATCAGTGAATGATGAGAAATTACCCAAACTGAGAAAGTGACTCAAAGCTATAATGGGGGGCCTTGGAAACTGAGGGTGGACCGCCTGTCATAAACCGTCTCTCCGTTTGACTGGAGGTCTTCCTGAACACCCACATGGCAGATGCGAAAAACAGAATCTCCCTTTAAAGATGGGCAAACATTTTTTTTCAATGTTGTTTTTGATGAAAAAGAAAAGTGTTCAAATGTCTTTTTCCTTCATTATATTCAGTACTACATCATTAAGTCTGCTGTTCACAAACACTGAAATATAAATTGGAAAAGGTTAATGAACTTTCTGATTTTTTTCTATAATAATGCACCACAAAGTAATATAGTATGCCAGGTAAATATCTTAAAGCATTTATGTATGTATATATGCATGTATGTATATATTTAAATAAAATGACACTTAATTTAAATGTAATAAAATGTATTATTTATTACAACATATTATTGTTTTGTTGCAGTTTTATGATGTAATTGTATTATTATTATTATTATTATTATTATTTAGTCTATTATATTATTATTATTAACAACAACAACAACAATAATAATAATAATAAACATTAAATATTATTATTTAAATTTTTATTACAATACATTATTTATAGTAATAGTAAAATTATTATTGTTTTGTTGCAGTTTCATGATGTAATTGTATTATTATTATTATTATTATTTAGTCTATTATATTATTATTATTAACACCAACAACAACAATAATAATAATAAACATTAAATATTATTTAAAATATTATTACAATACATTATTTCTAGTAATAGTAAAATTATTATTGTTTTGTTGCAGTTTTATGATGTAATTGTATTATTATTATTATTATTATTATTATTATTATTATTATTTTTAAAAATTTTTATTTATTTATATAGAAAATAAATACTGAGGAAACTTTGTAATGTTGCAAACTCACAGTGTATTTGTGTAAATAACAACAACAGTGATAATAAAAATAAAATAAAAACCATAAAAATAATAATAATACCATTAATTATTATTATTAAAAATAATATAACATATTTAAATATTATTTTAATAATTTATTTCGTTTTTAATTATTTTAAATATTTTAAAACATTTAAATAGTATTAAAATGTATTTTTAATAACATTATTATTGTTTTGTTGCCGTTTTATTATGTAATATTATTACTATTATTACTTAGTCTATTTTGATGTATTTATACAGAATATAAATATCTTGGAAATTCTGTGTAACAAAAATGTTACAAACTAATGTAAATATTAACAACTGTAATAATAATGATAATAATAATACATTACTTTTTTTCTTATAACAAAATTATTAGTGTTTTCTTGCCGTTTTATGATGTATTTGTTTAATTATTATTCAGGCTATTCTGATTTATTTATATAGAAAATAAATATCTAGGAAACTTTGTAATGTTGCAAACTCACAATGTACCTGTGTAAACAACAACATTATTATTAAAATATTATTAAAATATTTTAAATTATGTAAATATTATTACAATTTATTTGATATTTAAAAATATTTAAATATTATTACGTTATTTAAAATAAAAAAATATTGTTGTTTTGTTGCTGTTTTATTATGTATTATTATTATTATTGTTATTATTTAGTCTATTTTGATTTATACAGAATATAAATATCTTGGAAAAGTTGTAGTTATATAGTGTAATTGTATTATTTTTTATTAAATTATAATGTAATAATAATAAGTGTTGTTATTTATGAAACAGTTATTTAGTTAATAATAGTTGTGCTATTATGATTATTAATTATCTAAAAAATAACGTAATTTAATAAAATAACAGCAATAATTGTTTTGCAAGTGTTATTATTTTGAAAATGTATCATTCTTGTTATAATTTTATTTTATTTAACAAAACTGGTATACCTGACAGTTTCCTCAACAGATCTGTTTTTGTTGCTAATGTCTTAAACTCATATTTCCACTGTCTAACTACATGACCTATGTGAATGTTACGTTAATTTCCAGACGACGTAAATGTGGGCTTCATGACGTCAGGCCGTGTTGCGAAATACAAAAGAAAGGTGGCGCTGTTGCTAGTGATGCAACCGTGTGGGCAGCATCATTTTCACCCCTTCTCACATTATTTGGAGACTCGCTGAACGCCTACAGAACAAAGGTGGTCTGAAGCCTTTCTTACAAAGCGGTAAACATCTTTCCACTCTTCTTGAGAAACATATATTGTGATCCTGTCATGACGTCAGGTGATACTGCAGACCTTTTGAGTTTTCCCCACAGAGATAAAGCAACACAAACACACTTTGCAAGCAAAACATTTGACAAAATGAACATTTGAAATTACAAACAGTCTCAAATTAAGACAGTGTGTTACTTTCTGGTCCTCAAATGTTAGGAACTTGTTGATAGTTAATGTGATGAACTTGAAGAACTGAAATCGTACATTCACTAATCACCATTACACCCATTTAATTGAAATTAATAGCAAAAAATGGCTTATAAAAGTTAGGTTAATTCCACTTAAGTGTGTTATCCACAGTGTTGGGAAGGTTACTTTGGAAATGTAATAGGTTACAGATTACAAGTTACTTGATTTAAAATGTAATAAGTAATGTAACGTTTCAATTACTTTATTAATGTAACATTACTTTTAATTACTTTTTGATTACTTTTCTGATATTTTCAACTGTTAATCATTTTTAAACATTTAAACCAGGCAGAGTTAACCTTACAGTAGCACTCAACACTGATTACTGTCAGACTTTCAAAATCCTTTATGACTTGAATTAAGATTATAATAAGTAAGGGATAATATACATCTTTATTTTGCCATAGCAACTGGCTGAATGTACATTATCTCCTTTATTACACAGCTGCTTGATAGATTATTTAGATGTTTCGTGGCAAAATTATTAGACACGAAACACTGATCTGAGTTGAAATCTTTGAACGCAAAGCTTCCACGAAGAAATCAGTTGCTAGCAAACGGCCAGTTCAAACTAGACATTTTAGGCATACAGTGCAGTCATACCAGTTTTCTTATATAACATTTCACCACATAAATAATTTAGTAGTACTAGTTAGTTAGTTATTTTATAATCCATTACAGTGTACAAAAAAAGGCAGCAGCTGCATTTGTATGAAACAACAGAGTGAGTCCACGATACCAGGATGACAGAATTAAGAAATTGTCCACATAATATTGAATTAAGCTTTAATATTTTATTAGCTAACCAAACGCAAAGCTTCCGCCAAGAAAAATTATCAAGCATATAGCACTGACTTAAGTTGCCCCGAATGAGTCTGAGCTGTGAAATAATTTAATTTAAAGCACAGCCACCACAAATTCAGACTTTTTTTTTTTTTTTTTTTACTTATTTGTTTGGGCTTTTTATGCCTTTTATCGTGATAGGACAGTAGAGAGATGACAGGAAAGAGCTGGGAGGAGAGAGGGGAGTGGGATCGGCAAAGGACCTCAAGACGGGAATCGAACTCGGGTCACTGCGCTATATATCATAACAAGATCATAACATAAATAACATCATAACAAGAAATAGTTCAATAGCTATGATACTGGGTTTAAAATCAAATGTTTGCATAATAATGGCAGAAAACACTAGCATCTAACAATGCCTTGGAAAAAACAATCTTAAAAAATAAACTTTATGCATAAACCCAAATAGGAAATAAAACAGTTATTGAATAAGCATGTGTCCTATTCTGTGTCTTAAACTCCTGAAACATTGGTGTCTCATTTTAGAGCAGTCAATACAATTTATGAAAGAAGTCAATTAAATCTGTAAGTGGGGATGTAATCCCCTTTGTAATCACTGCCATTTTTCAAAAGTAACTGTAATTTAATTACACATTTTTTCTCAGTAACTGTAACTAATTACAATTACATTTATTTTGTAATTAAATTACGTAATTCCGTTACATGTAATTAGTTACTCCCCAGCACTGGTTATCCACGCGTAAACCATCCACCTTATTTTTCCCCTAAGAGTAGGCGCAGGCATTTGTAAATTTTATGGCTAATGAACCGGAAGTCTAGGCCGTAGGTTTACTTCCGCGTCGAAGAATGAGGTGGATAAATGAGTAGGGCTATTTTTAATTCAGCATTTTTAACCGTACTGTATATCCTCCTGACTACGATTTTCTAAGACGTGTGTGAGTGAACGAGAGTGAAAGAAACATACGTCTTTGAAAGTGAGCGTGAGAATATTCACACTTTATCATAGTGTGCATAAATAGATCTTAAAAACGCGAAAGAACAAATTGCGTGGACGCAACAAACAAACATTCCATGCATACTGCATATGTAATAGTCTTTGTACACCCTAACGTCACATTTTCAAAGCTTACTGAACGTTACAGGGCCAAAGTCCCCACCAAAGTTGTACATGTACAGCCCCAGTCAGAGCGTGTCACATGCGGTTTGACGCGCCATCAAAGAGCTGCGCGCCCCGGTGCAGGGGCTCGTGCTGCGCTGCTGGTGCATGCAGACCCCCTTCAGGTGCACGCATGCTGCACCACTGCACCGACATTACGACAAGCCACGTAGAAAACAACAACCACCTGTTTTATAGACCGAATTTTAAAAATGATCCACACTGGTCTAGATATTTTTCATTTTCTACATACAATAATTTTCTGACAGAATTCTACCTAATTTTCTAGACCAATCTGGTATACTTTTTTGCACACTTACATTTTCAATTTTAGTTTCTTCAATTGTTTTATGATTCATTGACTAATTATTATACAGTAAACCATTTTGACAACTTACCTATAGAGTGTGACATCCACACAACATGTCTGTCTGTCTATCTATCTATCTATCTATCTATCTATCTCTTTCTGTCACTTTCTTTCGATGCATTTATGCACAATAGATCTGTTTATCTAATTTAGTCAGAAAAGTAAAGAAATGATAAGAAATAAACCTTATACTAAACTCAATATAAATGGTATATTATTATTTACACTAGAATTTGATTTGCATTTCTATATTTTTATGGTATGTCCATCATTTTCATTATTCGTGTTTCATTTTTCTGTATGTTTCAGGTCCATTCGTTTTCTTTAAATGTTATATATTTTATACATTTTTTATTTATAAAATAGTTCATGCATTTTAATAGCAACAAACCAAATAGTACATTTTCACATTTCATTTCTTCAGTGCAATTTGTAAGTTGAAAACCATGAAAATGAAAGTGAGGGTTTGGGAGGGGCAGACGGAGAGATTTTTTCTTCCATTTAGTTGTTTTGTTCCTGGTGTTGTAGAACAACTTAATGTCTGCGCGGAGAATTGAAGAAATGTATCAAATATGCCTTGGAATTTGTGTGATTTTGTCCCTCTTCGTTGGTGAGTAGAACATTTTCTTGTATGTAATATTTTAATGCTTTTACATTCTAAGAAATATTTTAGGTATGCAAGTGTACGAGACTGCCAGATCGCTCGCGACCATTTGAACAGAGCAAAAATAATTATTCAAATTTGCCAAGTGAATATTTGCACATTATTTTATATACAACTTGTTGTTGTTGTTGTTTTAATTTCTGTTAAATAATACTTTTTTAAATGCAACTTTTAGCTTTTTTTGATACATAGAAATGGCATGAAAGTTATGATACAGTACAGAAAAGATGATGTATATTTATATTTGCATGCTTAAATTTATGAAAAGCTAAGTTTCAGTTAATTCAATAGTAGAACAAGTTAATTGTGTTTTTGCATCACTGAGTGCAGAGGAATTCATTTTACAGTTCCAATGACTTTTAATACTACCACATTAATAAATTTTTTTTTTCTTTTTTTTAATATATATATATATATATATATATATATATGTTCCAGGTTGTATTCGTTCATACATGGACTAAAGTCTTGTTTTTCTTCATATAAAACTTTTTCTTTGTCTCTAGGGGGCTTTGCAAATAATGTCTACCAAAAAGGACAGACAGTAACAGTCAATTGTGACCCCAAACAGTCCGGCGCCATTACATTCTGGTTTCAGATAAATACAAGTGGTGCAAAGTATTTGTTCACTGTTAAAGGCAAAGATGAAAAGGCTAGAGCTGACGACCTAAAATACACAGTGAACAAAAATGGTGATAAAGTTAGTTTGACCATTCAGTCTTTCGAGAAAAAGACAGACAGTGGTACGTACACCTGCGCAGCCATGAACAGCAATAAACTCTTCTTTGGAGAGCTGACAGAAGTTAGAGGAGAACCAGGTGAGAAAATGCTTTTTCTAAATATTATGATAGATAGAATTATTTTGCTTAGTGATCACATCTGTATTTGTCTGCTGACACTTTAAAAGAGTAATGTAAAATACATGCATTGCAGAAGTTTTTTTCTTAATATTTTCACAATGTTATTCTATCTATCTATCTGCAAATAAATTTATCTACACACTAAAACAAGAAAATTTAATTAAGAAGCAAAATGACATAACTTGTTTTAAGTAATCATTTAATGTAAATTAAGTTTATTTTTGTTACTTTATTGGCAAATTTGTCTTGTTTCAAGTATAGACTTCACAAAACTGTAAAGAGAAGAAAAATCTGTACGGCTTGCGCTGAAACAATGCTAATGTAGTACAAAGTTTAAACTATATTCTCTGAAATCAATTCTTAATATGTTACAGATGTGTGATTCTCAAATTTATCTCGTTTAAATGCTGTTCAGATATTTTCACTTAAAAATGCAAAAAATACATAAATAAATAAGAATTTAGGGGATCATAGTTGCTTGTATCTTTGTTACAGATCCAACAACAGCTCCAAAAACTGCTGTAACACCACCAAAAAATACACCACTGTTGACTACGACAAAAGCACAGTGTAACTGTCCAAATAAAGGTTTGTTTGACTATATATATTTATATACATAGCATTTATGCATTTGTGTGTGTGTGTGTGTTAGTATATAATCAAACAGCGCTGTAATGATTAGGATGTGTATATGTTCACAGGCCCAAAACCCAGCATCAACTGTGAGATTTGGATATTGTCATCTTTGGCCTCTGGTTGTGTTGTTCTTCTTATTCTGCTGATCTTCACAATTTTGTACTGCAACCGTAAGTCGCATCCACCTTTTTAAATCATGCACACTGTAAAAAATAATGCTCGTTTTTAACTGCACATACATTTTGGAACAAATAAGCAAATTACAGTTACTCTTAGTTACATTTAAGCCTTGAACACAGTCAATTAAAACAAACCCACAATTATATAGTGTCACAGGAATCATAAATGTGCAATTCCGTTTGCAATGGCGAGAAAAAGTAGCTGTTAGATGTACCTATAGCTGTAAAATTTAAGTGCTACTACATATTTATTTCGAACAATTAAACTATTCCTAAATGCAAACACACAAGAAAATAATAATGTATTTTATACATTATATTATCAATGAGAACATACCTGCAGTAGAGAGCATCTGTAGGTGGCATTTTGAAATTGTGATCCCGCTAATACTTAACAAATGAAAAAAGGGTCTGGTCATTAACCAAGCCCCATGGGAGGACTAATTTAGTTTTACATTTAAATATTTCCATATGTAATATATGCATTTTTCACACATATGCATATATTTCCAATTTACTCTCATGTAAACATTTGAAATGATTATGTTTTGGCAATCTTAATTTATTTAAAAGAATGTATGAATGTCGCTGATGTGTTTTGTTCTGTTGTGGTTTTTTAATATAAATTTTAATACAAATCTTCGTAAAACGTTTTATTTCTCACCAGGTTTAAGAACAAGACGATGTCCCCACCATTACAAAAGACAGTAAGTCTTGAGTTCTTTGTTTTGTTTTGTTTTGTTTTTTTGCACAGTGACACAAAGTGTCATTAACGTGGTACAATTTCTGTTCAACAATCTCAATTTCTCATTTTCAGACAGAGACCTGCTGGCCATGCAAAACTGCCCAACAACCACCTCTAGCTTAAGTAAAGATACAGGAAAGTCCAGTAGTGGTTAAAGATGTCTTTGATTTAATATCTTCACAATAAGCGATTTGAAAAGCAGTTTCTTCATTCATGATTATTCAGACTTTGTTTTTGTATCGGTTACATTGACAGACTGTTTTTCTTTCCAGGGTTTTTGATCTTAATCTGTTTCTAGTGAAATGCTGCATGTTTTGCTTTAATGTAGACTTATTAAATAGGGCCTATTATGATTGATGTAAAATAATCAAAAATGTATTTTAAGCTTTAAATTAAAACACCTTCAGTGTCACGTTGCATTGTAGTCTGTTTAAAAGAGAAATCTGCCATCTGTTGGCTGTCAGTGATAGGAAAAACCTCAACATAACACAAACTTGCTGTGTGGCAGAGCACCACCATGTGGACAATAAGTGTAATATGGAATTGTGCATGTTGTATGACTCCTCAGCAGTGTGTAAACGCAAACAATGTGCTCAAACTATGAAGACAGTCCGTCAGATCAGTTAATAGGAACAAATAGCCGATGGAATGGTTACTGTATGGGGTTTTTACTGTAGTTTGACTTTGTTTCTCTCTGCCGCCGTTCAGCTAAAGCCACTGTATAAATAGCGTATCTGAAAATGTTAAAGTCTTAGTGATACTTCTTGATGTTTGTATCCTGAAAATGAATGTTCAGCTTTACATAATGCCCAACAACGTGTGTACCGACTCTTACCTTTGGTTTGCTTTAGGAATCAGACCTGATGCCTGTAAATACAGACAAATAATGAAATAAACACTGTACTTATAAAGACTTTAGAGGGGTGTTTTTTTATTCTTGCACGTGGGTTTGTGGTAGGCTAGATTATTTGATCTTGTGAGATTTTTTCATCCTTTTAGTAGATGTAATGGCTAGAGTTGATGACCCAGAATACAAAGTTAGTTTGGCCAGTCAGACTTTTGAGAATAAGACAGACAGTGGTTTGTGCACCTACGTAGCCTTGAACAACAATAAACTCATTTTTGGAGACCTGAAAGAACTTAAAGGAGAACCAGGTGAGCACCTGACTGTTTATTTTTGACTTAACTTTATTAGGTTAAATTAGAAATGTGTTTGCTGATTCTTCAGAAGTGTAAAATGTAAAATATGAGCCTTGGAAAGTATCTAAACATCTTTGAAAAACAAGATCAGAGAAGCAACACTTACACAAGTTTAATTATTAAATGTAACTTTTTAAGGTTGTTCAGACATTTTCACTGAAAAGCAAACAAAACGACTGATAAAAAAACTAGAATAATATCACTTGATGTCTGTGTCTGTAATGCTTTTGCTAATATCTCTGTTTCAGATCCAACAACACAACAGATCCAAATTCAGTCATGGTAACTACAGTAAAAACAGTGTATTTGCAAATTCTTTGGTTTTTCAGCATTTTTATAGATAGGAGAGTTGATAGACGACAGGAAAGCACTGGGAGGAGAGAGGGGAGCGGGATCGGCAAAGGACCTCGAGGTGGGAATCGAACTCGGGTTGCCATGAGCACAGTTGCGCTATATGTCAACACGCTAACCAAGAGACTATTGCTGCCGACAAACCCTTTCCAACAATGACTGTATGATTTTGAGATCTGTCTTTTTACATTGAGGTCAACTGAGGGACTCGTATACAACTATTACAGAAGGTTCAAACACTCAGTGATGCTCCACTAGGAAAAACAATGCATTAAGGGCCGGGGGTGAAAACTTTTAAACAGAATGAAGATATGTACTTTTTTTATTTTGCTTAAATATCTTTTTTTTTTTTTTATTTAGTACTGCCTTTCAGAGGCTACAGAAGAAACTTACATGTTTCCCAAAAGACAAAATATGTTTTAAAAATTATAAATTTACCCTGATCTTCAAATTCAAAAAGTTTTCACCCCCTGGCTCTTAATGGATCGTTTTGAGTTTTTTTTTTTTCCTTCTGAAGCATCAGTAAGCATTTGAACCTTCTGTTATAGTTGCATATGAGTACCTCAGTTGTCCTCAGTGTCAAAAGATGGATCTCAAGATCAAACACACAAAAATGCTGAAAAACCAAGGAATTTGTGAGACCAGTTTAACTGTTCAGGACAAACAGGGGACTCATAAACAACTATCACGAAACAAAAAAATCTGTGGATCATTCAAGTAACAACACAGTATTACAGTTTTTCTCAATTGCTAAAACACTAAAACCCATTGGCTGAAGAAAGTTCTCAGTTGCCTGACCTCATTTAGCTAATTGTGCAGTCTGTTGTCAATACCTTAAACCATTTCACATGGTAAAACACAATATGCAGATCTTACTTAGACTTTTCAGCAAAACTCTAAACACATTCTCATTCTCAAAACACATTCTACACTCTAATGCACACGTCATCCATACTGGTAAACACAAGTAGCAACGCTCAAATACAATTAGAGAAAACATGTCATTGATTGAACACAACCACTCAAAATTGATGTCACCTGTTTCAAATGATGTGACACAAGCAATATAAGCCAGTTCAGAGAGCAAACAGGTTGTTGAAGGTAGAAAGGAGAAAGTCTGAGCATGGATACGGCACACAAGAGGCTTCTTCCCCCGTTGCCTCAGGAGGGACAATGTGATGTTGACGAAGTGCTCTGGCCTGACCCAGCCCAAAGACGAGAAGAAGCAAATTGATCACGTTTACTCCTTTGATTTTTGTCCCTTTTAGTATTGTATACTGTAGTACAGTGCATTGTATGCTGTTTACTGTACAATGAACAAATTGTATGGCCCAAAACATTGAGACTAAAAATTTGCTTCTCCCTGAGAACTATATGTTTTGAACAATGTGTTTTCTGTTTTTTGTTGTATTGTTTACTGACTGCTTGATAGTGTATATCATTTTGATCACTTTGTTTTTGATTTGAGAGCAGTGCTTGATTTTGAACACAGGTAAAACTGTTTTTAGGCGAAAGTTTCATTTTGCAAGAGGAGTCAGAGGTTTTGTAAATAGTGCTTGAAGATGAGGTTTTGCATTTAATGGTTTCAGAAAATGGAGCAAGGTTTCAGAAATTGTGTTTTAGCAATTGAGAAAAACTGTAAGAATCAAGTGTATGTAAACTTTTGAACAGGGTCATTTTTATAAATTCAACTATTATTTTCTCCTGTGGACTGTATGTAAATACCCTTTATGTGAAATATCCTATTCAGGTCAGTACTAAATAAAAAAAATGACATGCATTTTGTTTGATCCCCCTTATTTTGGTCAAATAATTACCATTTTGCAGATTCGGCAAGGTGTATGTAAACTTTTGACCTCAACTGTAATCCTTTCTTTTTTGCATTTTCTTTGTAACCAAAACACAGAGTAAAACAACATATTTTGATTTTGGCTTGATCTCACAGTACATAAAGATGGACTAATCAGTTTAAATGGTCTGAATTTACATTTTAATAAGCATTTTATAAACTACTATCATTGTCTGTAAACACAAACCCAAAACACAATATACCCAAGCCCCTATATCATCATTACATCTTTATTTGCATAAAGATTTTAAGAACAGAACATTCCAAACTAACAAAACAAGTTGTTTTATTTTTTAAGCGTAAAAATCCCTTCTTGAAAACACCGTCCTGTCACAATGTCTAGTACACATCTTTGAACGCTGTAGGAAAACCCATCTGGATCTGATCAACATTCATGATCAAAAACTATGGAAAACTCTTGGGTTTGAAGGTCATATTTCAGTTTCTATCATCAGCTATTTGAACACTGTAAAGCATCAAACAGTAAGCCCTGATGTTATGCAAAACAGCAACGTTGCGGTTGCCCTTAAACCAACACAACTGAGTTAAAGTGAAAGTGAAAGATTGTAACTTTGCCCCCCCACAACTAATGCAACACCTACTAACTTATTAGTGGTTCTGAAAATACATTTAACACCTTAAGCTTAAGCTAAAAAATCTTAAATCTAAAATCAAGTGGAGAACACTTTAACAGTGCAAGTTTTCTGAATGACTTTTCAAGGCTTTTCTGATAAAACAGGCATATGGGGCATTTAGTGTTTGCAATATTATTTTACAGTTATTTTTGACAGCATCCTCGTAAGTGCACTTCAGGAAACAAGCTACAAAGAAACAAAAACACCTCCCATACAAACCTTTTTTTTTTTTGACTAGTATCATTATACAGACATTCAACAGCATTCATAATCATGGTCATCTACTGTAATTCCTCTATTGTAAACGATGAATTCATAACCTACGCCATCTCTGTACACTAGTGTCTCAATAGATCCTCAAACAGCAACTGTTCCTCAAACTGTTATCTCTGTGAACAGGAAGACTGTAGAGAAACCTCCAGTAAAGAGGAAAAAAAATTATATGGCATAATATATATATTTTTTTACTGTGAGAAATTATATCACAACGCCACAACGAAATAGATGACTGAAAAAATAGAACAATACATGCCTTTGATGTAAACAACCTTTCCGTATATACATGTTCTATCATTCACAAGGAGATAAAAGATTGTTATATTTATTTTTGCTTTGCTTTAGGAGAAAAGAAGGGAAGATGGGGGTCTGAAAATACACGTTTAAGTGTCTCTGTGCAGTTATAAATTTTTCGTTTCATTCCATGTCCACCATAAAATATATGTCTTGTCCGATCAGCTCTCTTTAATAGTTTCTTGAGTTGAACAGACATGCCATAAATCTGAAAAAATAAATACATGCATAAACTAAAAACTTCAATAGAATAAAGTTTGATTACAATATAATAAAATAAATAAAATATATATATATATATATATATATATATATATATATACACATGCACACTACGGTTTAAAAGTTGGGAGTCAGTATGATTTTTTTGAAAGGCCAAAATACAGTTAAAAATATTACTATGATTTAAAATAACTGGTTTCTATGTTTCTGTGTTTCTATTATCAAATATAATTTATAATTATAATTATATAATTTATTCCTGTGATGCAAAGCTGAATTTTTAGCATCTTCAGTGTCACATGATCTTTCAGAAATCATTCTAATTTGCTGATTTGCTGCTTAAGAAAATATATTTTTATTATCAATGTTGAAAACAGTTGTGCTGCTTAATTTTTAGAAACCTTGCTTTTTTGGTTTCAGAATTCTTTGATAAATAGAAAAGAAGCATTTCATTGAAATACAAATCTTTTTAGCATTATAAATGACTTTCTTAATTTAATGCATCCTTGCTAAATAAAAGTATTAATTTCTTTAAAAAAAAAAATTTTTTTTTAATTTGTACCGACCTCAAAACCTTTTAACGGCAGTATAAATATATCAAAAATGTTAATTAAAATTCTAATATGCTGATTTGCTTCTTAAGAAAAATATTTTTATTATCAATATTGAAAACAGTTGTGCTGCTTATTTTTTGGAAACCTTGATTTTTTTTTTTTGGTTTAAGAATTCTTTGATAAATAGAAAAAAAAACCCTAGCATTTATTTTAAATACAAATCTTTTTAACATTATAAATGACTTAATGACTTTAATGCATCCTTGCTAAATAAAAGTATTAATTTCTTAAAAATTTTTTTTTTTTTTAAATCATACCGACATCAAAACCTTTGAACGGCAGTATAAATATGTTATAAAAATATAAATTAAAATTTAAAGAGGTTTGTAAGGATTACTGACCTGCGATCTATCTATGCGATCTATCTCTTTCCGCTCTTGGTGGAAGATGAAGGCACAACATCTGAGCTCGGTTTACCAGGCTGCTTCTCTGTGGCTGATGAGTCTTCTACTGTCTGTTTCTAGGACACAAAATCAGAATTTTAACATATGCAAACCAAGTATGCAATCATTTGATGCAAGCATAGGAAAGCTGCTTTGCGGCAGAGCACCACCCTGTGGAGGCTAGGAGTATGAAATCTGTATGCTGTAAAAGCAAAGCGTTTGATTAAAAGACCGGCCACAGAGCTTAAACAATGCAAACTGTCCGCCAGCCATGTGTTGTTGTGGTTCAGCCAATGGAATGGTGATTGAGTTTGTGTATCTCCATGCTGCTGTTCATAAGCCAAAGCTACAGAATAAGAACCAAATTCATGCATTTCATTTCTAAACAACCTACCTTTTGTTTAGACTTTGGTTTTGCACCCTTTCCCTGTAATCAGATAGAGACCCTTGATTTAAACCGGTTTAAACTAGTACGAAGGGCCTTGGGGAAAACCGGGTGCTCTTTCAGAAACAGCATGTATAAATTTATCCTACTTTTTATGATCTCCCTTACGTTTTTCAGTCAAATATTGGATTTTAAATTAATATGTTAAAGTCAAATGTGTTTTTTTTACCTTTGGTTTGCTTTCTTTGGCTTTGGGGTCAGTCAGGTTGGGAATGACTTTTTCCGCCAGTTCGTCAAAAACTGGACCTGATGCCTGTAAACAAATACAAAAAAAGTTAGAATTTGTGTAATGAATTTAGAGGGATGTTACCTTTGCTGGTTTGTTTGTGATACCTTAAATGTTGGTGGTTGTGGTTCAGGGATGAAGCGTTGGGCATCAGGTGCCGAGGGCTTTACGGGCGGTACGGCAGAAAATTCACTAGACAGCAAGTCAAGGGCTGTTGCGTCATCAATTGATGACTGAGAGATGAAAAGACAGACAGTTAAACATCTACAATGATTCTTAATGATCAAGATTATAGAAATGCAGGTTTTTTGTTTAATGAAGTTATGAATATGTGACTCTGGACCACAAAACCAGTCATAAGTAGCACGGTTATATTTGTAGCAATAGCCAACAATACATTGTATGGGTCAAAATTATGGACTTTTCTTTTATGCCAAAAATCATTAAGATATTAAGATCATGCTCAATGAAGATGTTTTGAAAATTTCCTACCGTAAATATATCAAAATGTAATATATCAAAAGGTGATTTCCTCAATATTTTGATTTTTTTTGCACCCTCAGATTCCAGATTTTCAAACAGCTGTATCATAACAATCAATACATTTATGGAAAGTTTATTTATTCAGCTTTCAGATGATGTATAAATCTTAATTTCAAAAAATTGACTCGTATGACTGTTTTTTCAGTCCAGGGTCACTTATATGGTATATATAAAACTATATTTAATAATCTTTTTCATAAAGTACCTGCTTTGGTTTGGCACCTTTCTGCTTTGCTGCTTCAAATGCCTGTGGTTAAGACCAAAGAATAAGTGGAAAATTTGTCACATCTTTAGCTTTAATTGTATATAAATGAAATCCACTGGTATGGAAACATGACGGAGAATCAAGTCACCTTACGGTCTTCCTCTGTGAACCGATGATCTGGTGGAAGGGTGTCATCTCTCTCACCTGGTTTGCTCACTTTCTCCTCAACTACATTCTTTTCCTGTTTTGGGAAAAGAACCATTGAGAACTTCAGGATACAGTGCTGTCATCATTCAGTGTACATGACTATTTTCACCTTCCCTTTAGGTAGAGTTACATGAAACTGATTTTGCTGCTGTGCCTTTAAGCAGTACATGTTAACATAAATATTTGCATGTGAAATGAGCATCTTTGCCAAACAAATGATTAAAACCCCTCGTTTAAAATATGTACAATATGGCATTATTATATAAGCTAAAGATGATACTTGTTTCCCAGAAAAAAAAAAAAAAAAAAAAAGTTACATTTAGCCTAATAATCAAATTCAAATTCAAATTCAGCATCTGTAATATTGCATCTGTAATACTGAGTCCCTCAGTTGTCCTCAGTGTGAAAAGATGGATCTCAAAATCATACAGGTATTGTTGGAAAGGGTTTACACAAAATGCTGAAAAACCAAAGAATTTGTGGGGCCTTTTCTGAAGAACAGCAGGCAGTTTAACTGTTCAGGACAAACAAGGGACTCATGAACAACTATCACGAAACAAAAAAACACAGCTGTGGATCATTCAGGTAACAACACAGTATTAAGAAACAAGTGTATGTAAACTTTTGAACAGGGTCATTTTTATAAATTCAACTATAATTTTCTCTTGTGCACTATATGTAAATGTCTTTTAAGTGAAATATCTTATTTAGGTCTGTACTAAATAAAAACAACATGCATTTTATATGATCCCTCTTATTTTAGTAAAATAATTAACATTTCTAGCTGATTAAAGAGTTCATGGTTACCGAATGTGTGTTTTTCTGAGGTAAATGCGACATTAAGTGACACACTGTTTACAAGCTGTTATACTGACATCTTTCCGCAGTTGAAACACAGATTGAGCGATTACATGAGACAGGATATGGATTTCGGTAAGTTGTATTCTTTCTTTTAACATACCTTTGAATGTTTATTCGTGTTTATTTTGTGATGAAATGTATTAAAAAGAGGAGATGATCTGACAGCGATCTGTCACTCCACATTAAACAGCGACAAAGCACCATTTCTTCTTTGAATATTGTAATAAAATGCGTGGAATTAGAAATCGGAGACTTTGTTTTATATCAAAAGAAACAAAGCACAAAGCTTATTACGATTTATTGGATGGGAAGTGCGCTACAATATTCCGTTCATTAACTCAAAACTAGGCTAGGGTAATCGATTCTTGGGATTTAAGAATCAATATCATTTGTAAAATAAGGTGTTTTAATAAGATGCTTTTTCCAGCTTAATTTCAATAAATGGTCAAAAAATGGTTACTAGTGGTTAGTTAAAAGGGTTTTACCTTAACAACGTCTTTAGGTGAGACAGGGGCGGGCTCAGGGGCTGGTTTAATGTCTGCTAGAGTGTCTGAGAGGGCATCCAAAGCTGATGAGGTACCTTCTGACAACTTCAACAAACAGTACAAGAGAAAGTCAGTACAGAATCAAAGTCTGAAAATGTATAATATGTGCAAATATGGATAAATCAGACGTTTACCTGTCTGTCAGCGTGTGGGGGGCCAGAGACGGCAGACTGAACTTTAGACGCAGAAGAAGGAGCGACAAAATCACCTGCAAGAGCATCTAAAGCCAAATCGCAATCTGAAGGCTAAAGAGCAGTAAGAAAAAAAGGAGAGATTTAAATACACATTGAGATGATATTGAAATTAAACATACTACCATTCAAACATTTTAGGACAGTAACGTTATTGTTGTTTTTTTAAAGAAAAATGTGGCTTAAGTATGAATTTAATTGACCAAAAGTGAGAATAAAGACAATTATAATGTTACAAATAATTTATATTTCAAAGAAATGCTGTTCTTGTAATCTTTATATTCATTAAAAATCCTGAAAAAAGTATCAAACTGCAGCACAACTATTTTCAACACTGATAATAATAATAAAAGGTTTCTTCAGCATCAAATGAGCACATCAGAATGTTTTATATTAAAACAGAAAACATTTTAAATTGTAATAATAATGGAACTCAGTGGCTACCAGCAACTGTTTGGTTACCAACATTCTTTAAATTATCTTCTTTTGTGTTCAACAAAACAAACAAATTTATACAGGTTTGGAATACTCTAAGGATGAGTATATGATGACAGAACTATCAGTTTAACAACAGGAGACACCAAATAGTTAAAAACAACAGGTTTCCTACCTTGGGAACATCTTTAGTTTTCTCAGGAACCCCAGCAGGTTTCTTTGTTTCCTGATTTGAAATTAGTGGTTAAAGTTATTCTAAAATAACTACTTTGAGGAAAAACAGCTTTCCTACCTTAGGAACATCATAAGCATTTAACCACGTAACATTTCTTATATGGTGTCTCATTTTAATAAAACTTATTATAAATTATTACCTGCGCAGGAGGAACAGGGGCCTTGACGACAGGTGCTGCTGCGGGCTCTGTGAAACCTCCAGAAAGAATGTCCAATGCATCGTCGGAGCTCAGTGAGGGCTGAAAGAGACATCCCCCAATCAGAACACAGCATGTAGTGACAACAGCCAATCACAACAAACCATTATTACTTAATCTCATTAATCACATAAATCAACATTCTCAATTGATAAAATAATATTTACATAATAATAGAAGACATTAATATGACATTAATAAAATATTGTATTCAATGTCTGACCTCTTTCGGAGGAGGAGGATATTTCTTAAGTTCTTCCTCTGTGAATCGGTAACCTGGTGGGAGTGTGTCTTCTCTCTCTCCAACACGAACTCCCTTCTCTGATGTCACATCCTTCTCCTGCTCAAAAAAAAACATTTAGTTATTACAAATGTAGCCATGACATCTATTCCACATTTACATTTGTAAATTAAAAAGATAAGTAGTATAGGAATATTACATGAACAATGTCCTTGGGTTTAAGTTCAGGTTCTTTTTTGGGTGGCTCTGGTGCACCCAGTGTGTCGCCCAAAGCGCTGAGAGCGTCCTACACATATGAGAGAGCAGGACAGAATTAGACACTGATATTAAAAATATGTAGGGTCCAAAAAGATTAACATCGGTTTTAACATTTAAACACAATAAACACTACTGACATGCTTAGTATGACTAATTTCATATTTTTTGTGACTTATATGACAATTTTTGTCCAGTATTTGCAATACCTCATCTGTCTGTGATGTTTGTGGAGGTAGAGTTTTAGGAGCACTTGAAGAAACCTACAGCACATGAGAATAGAACGGAACAGAATAGAAAAATCATCTTCTGGGTGAAGACGAAAACAGGAAATACTGCACTATGTGCAATAATATCACTGATATGAATCAAGCAATATACCAACCTTAGGCGCAGACTGTGCAGGAGCCACGAAATCGCCTGCCAAAGCATCCAGTGCAAATTCATCCACTTTACCCTAAAAGAAGATTAGAAAGACAAAAAGCAACCAGGTTAATATTTGCAAGCGAAGCACTAACACAAAATGATTTGCATTGTTACAAAGCAATCTGGAATACTTAGGTTAATAACTGCATTCTATCTTCAATTATAATTCTATCACAAATGTCTTTTGTGTCACTCTACGTGCTCTTATCCCATAATAAAGCAATTTCAAATCTAATCCATATTTCATGTGCACTTATTCACTTGGCAAGTAGCCAAAAGTAATATAATGTACAATCAGCCAGTCATTATTTCAAAATAAGCACTGACAGTAAACGGCCTCCATGACTGTCCTACCTTGGAAACATCTTTAGTCTTCTCAGGAACACCAGCAGGTTTATTTGTTTCATGATTTGAAAAATGACCAGTGGTGAAACAACTTGTCATGAATCTGGTCGGTGACCTGCGGTCCGCTCACCACCAGGTGTCACTCTCACCCTGTCATAACGCTCAGACTGTTGCACTACACCCCGGACTACATTCCCCGTCATCCAGCGCGCTGATTGGGTCAGCACCTGTGACCAATCAGGCGCGCTATAAAAGCCCCGGTCTTTCCCCATGCAAATGACGGAGTATTGTTGTTGTTATCGTTGTTTTCCTAGTTCCCTTGTTCCTGAGTTCCCTAGTTTCCGAGTTCCCCGTGTTTAGCTTTCTCGCCTGGCCATCTCGTCTGGACTGTCTTACCGCCTGCCTTCTGAACCCTCACTTGTTTCAAGGATTACCCCTCTCACTCACGTCATGGACTATGTTTGCCGCTGATCGACCCACGCCTGCCTCACGGACTACTCTTATGCCTCCCTCCAACATATCTGTTAGTTGTTGTTCTGACCCTGCCTGTATGACCATGTCTTTGCCTCGTCCTATTAATAAAAGCTTGCAGATGGATCCGCTCGCCTCTCACTCTCCGTTACAGAACTATTTAAACGCTTAATCCTACATAATGCAATAATTTTGTTTCAGTAACGAACGCTAACATAAAGTAATGCCTTTTGAGGGATAGTTCACCCAAAAATACTCACTCTCAAGTTGTTTCAAACTGTACGTTGAAGATCTTTTGGAGAATGTTAATAACCAAACAGCTGGCAGCCACTGACTTCCATAGTACGGAAAAAAAGCTATGGAAGTCAATGGCTACCAGTAACTGTTGGTAACCAACATTCTTCAAAATATCTTGTTTTGTGTTCAGAAGAAACAAATTCATACACGTTTGTAATTTAAGGGTGACTAAATGATGACAGAACAAATTAAGTGTTTATCTATCTGAATGCACATCATCGACTTCATAACATTGCTCTTATGGCATCTCATTTTAATGAAAATTATTATAAATTATCACCTGTGCAGGAGGAACAGGGGCCTTTACGACAGGTGCTGCTGCGGGCTCTGTAAAACCTCCAGAAAGAATGTCCAGTGCATCGTCTGAGCTTAGTGAGGGCTGAGAGAGACATCCACCAATCAGAACACAGCATCCAGTGACATTAGCCAATCACAACACACTATTATTACAACTCATTTCTGCTCACATAAATCATCATTCTCAGATGATGTAAAATAGTAAATATTAATGAAAATAGAATTCAGTGTCTGACCTGTTTCTCAGGTGGAGGATATTTCATGAGCTCTTCCTCTGTGAATCTGTAACCTGGTGGGAGTGTGTCTTCTCTCTCCCCAACACGAACACCCTTCTCTGATTTCACTTTCTTCTCCTGCTCAAAAACATGTAAATTATTAAAAAAAAACTAGTACCAGTACTTCTACAGACGAAGATAATTACACTTATATAAACATCAAATCTATGAAAGAAACAAAAGTGTTACATCAACTATCTGTCCAGGCTTGAGCTCAGGTAATTTCTTAGGTGGTTCTGGAGCGCCCAGTGTGTCGCCCAAAGCGCTGAGAGCGTCCAGCGACATGGAGTTGTCCGTCTAGAGGAGGAAGAGAAAATGGACACAATTTCAGTTTATTTAAAATTAAAATATGTTGACTAACATATCTAAAATATTAAATCCTTGAAGGGATAGTTCATCCAAAAACTATTTCACCCTCATATCGTTCCAAACCCATAAGAGCTCCGTTCATCTTTAGAACACAAATTAAGATATTTTTGATGAAATCTAACAGCTTTCACAGACAGCAAGGGTCCTACCACGTTCAGAAAGATACCAGGGGCATCGACAAAATAGTCCATGTGATGTCAGTGGTTAATTTTGTCAATGTTCTTGGTACCTTTCTGTGCCTTGAACATGATAGACCTTTCTGTCTATGCAGGGTCAAAAAGCCCTCAGATTTCATCAAAAATATCTCAATTTGTGTTCCGAAGATGAACGAAGGTCTTACAGGTTTGGAACAACATAAAGGTGAGTAATTAATGACAGAATTTTCATTTTTGGGTGAACTTTCCCTTTAAGATATCTAATGAATGTTATTTCATTAAAGTATCAAGTTGAAAACTGACCGCATCTGTCTTAGGTTTAGCAGGTTGTGCAGGTGTATCTATCCTGGGTTTCTTGTCAGCTGGTGGAGCAGGTGATTTGGTTACAGTAGCCGGTTGAGATGTTGTTGGTTGTTTCTGCTTAAGGAGAGAAAGATATGTTTAGTTTTTTGGAAAGGGTTTAATAATGTTGTAGTGTTTTAAAATGTTGTTACCTGCTGAGAGGGTGGAGGGGGAGCAAAGTTAGACATGCCTGCCGAACGAACATCGACTGCTCCTATCGTTTCAGTTTTCTGAAAAACAGTGAATAAATATTATGCAAAGAAACAAAACTATGCATTAAGTCACAACAATGCATACATAACCAAACAGTCTAATAATATATCTTAATCCAGGGATTTTCAAAGTGGGTCGCAAAAGGGTGCCAAAACTTTTAAAATTTCAACTTAATTTTATTTTTTTTAAAGCTATATAACATTTTTTTAAAAAAACATTAAAAACATTATTTTTAAAACCTTATTTTATTTAAGAAAAATACCAAATATTTTCCATATAAAATTTTATACATTTATAATATTTTTCTTTTTAAGGAAATATACGTCTTTATACATGAAAAATTGAATTTAAATAAAAATCCATTGCAAAGGGATCATTATAACTGGGGGTGTGTGCATGGCATAAAAAAGTACCTGACTTAAAAGGTTAGTTCACCCAAAAATTAAAATTCTGTCATTAATTACTCATCCTTATGTCGTACCAAACTTGTAAGACCTTCGTTCATCTTCGGAACACAATTTAAGATATTTTTGATAAAATCTGAGAGGGTCTCTGACCCTCCCATATACAGCAAGGCCCCTGCAATACGAATTTACCAGTGGAACCTCGACAAAAAAACGGGTATTTTATTCCCCAGACCGCGATTTTTAATGCTTCGTAAAAGTACAGTTGAACCACTGATGACACACAGACAACTTTGTCGATCATTTTGGTACTTTTCTGGGCCTTGAATGTGGTAGCATAAATATGACGTTATTGAGGTCACTTCAACCCGCGGATATTAAAAACAACACGCACCACAGTATTAAAGTAGCCCAGTTCCGCGGGAAAACCGTGGACTTGGCAACACCGCGTGTGGCTGCGCCGGCGCTGACCCAGATCCGGCGTTAATAAATTAATTTTTCTTACCTATTAGATTGCATTTTACTAATGTCTACACCTACCCCAACCCTAAACGTACCTCTTACTTTAATACAAAAACAGTATTATTGTTGTACAGTGTGACAAAAATAACGTTAGATTGAAGTGCGCATGCCCAGTAGCCACAGCTGTCTCCCTTCTAGCGTTTCCCGTGCTCTCGTGAACGCGCGTCCACAAGTGACGCATTGGAGACGAAAATGTGAAATAAAGTCGATATTTGTGTTTTCTTTGCCCAAAAAAGTAACTTCGTAAAATTCCAGTTGAACCACTGATGTCATATGGACTTCTTTGTGGAACATTTTGGTACTTTTCGGTGCCTTGAACGTGGTAGTACCATTGCTGTCTATAGAAGGTAAAAGACCTCTCGGATTTAATCAAAAATATCTTAGATTGTCTTCCGAAGATGAACGAAGGTCTGACGGGTTTGGAACAACATGAGGGTGAGTAACTAATGACACAATTTTCATTTTTGAGTGAACTAACCCTTTAAGCAAATAAACAGCAAACTGCTGTCAAGATACTCACCACATCTGTCTTCTTAGGAGCTGGAGCTGAAGACACAAACCCAGTCGAGAGAGACTCCAGCGCCTCGTCTGTGCTTATAGGCTTCAAGAAAACATCAAACAAGCACGCATTAATGAAAATTATGAAACTGCAGAAAAGTGACGTTTAGATGTCTAATGATGTACTTCTAGGAAAGACCATTAGAGGGAGCCCCAAGTTCAATTTTGAAGTAATAACAAACAGCATGGGCCCTGGCAGGAAAAGTACAGACACACCCTCTGCATACCAAGAGCTCGAGATTAATAACACGCTGCTCTTACACGCTAACTTATAAAACAACCACCAGCTGAAAAAGCTGAGATCTCTTTGAACAACCAGAACAAAACAATCTGAAAACCTGTATCAAATGTTGAGACTGTGATCATAATATTCTGAGAACTGAAGGGTGGGCGAAGGATGTTTACAGAAAACTTGTGTTGCATATTGAGTAATATACAGCACAAGTTAGATGAGTGTATGTGCTGAAAGGGAATGAGTGATGGATTAGTGTTTGCTTCTGTTTGCTAGCCAACACCCATAGAACAAGCTAAATATTTGGCACCAAAATACTGATAGAAAGAGGCATGAAGAATAATGCAAAGACTTCAGGAATTTGCTTTTTGTTAAATATATGTACATATTATTTGAAGCTGAATAACCATCCATGCCTATAATAATTGTTAACAAATATTATGTGCATTATAAATCATGCATAAAACAGAGTCTGTAAGGGTATAGGCATAAATTATTCAACAGTACATTGAAAGTAAGAACAAACAAATACACTACCAGTCAAAAGTTTTTGAACAGTAAGATTTTTAATGTTTTAATGAAGTCTCTTCTGCTCACCAAGCCGCCTGCATTTATTTGATCCAAAGTACAGCAAAACAGTATGATTTTAAAATATTTTTACTATTTAAAATAACTTTTTAATTTGAATATATTTTAAAATGTAAGTTATTCCTGTGATTTTAACATTGAATTTTTAGCAGCATTACTCCAGTCACATGATCCTCATTAAATCATTCTAATATTATGATTTGCTGCTATGTTGAAATCAGCTGAGTAGATTTTTTTTCAGGTTCCCTTGATGAATAGAAATTTCAGAAGAACAGCATTTATTAGAAAAAAAAAACAGGATAAATGCTGATCTTTGGATCTTTCTATTCATCAAAGAATCCTGAAAAAAAATGTACTTGAATGTTTAAAATATTGATAATAATAAAAAATGTTTCTTGAACAGCAAATCAGCATATTAGAATGTGTCACTGAAGACTGGAGTAATGATGCTGAAAATTTAGCTTTGAGCACAGAAATAAATTACATCTTAAAATATATTTAAATAGAAACCAGTTATTTTAAATAGTAATATTATTTCAAATTTTTACTGTTTTTGCTGTATTTTTGATTAAATAAATGCAGGCTTGGTAAGCAGAAGAGGCTTCTTTAAAAAAATCTTACTGTTCAAAAACTTTTGACTGGTAGTGTATGTAACTTTGTCTGTGCACAAAACAACCTGTGCATTTTTTAGTGCATGAGGCCCAATGGCAAGTAGGCAGCAGGCAAGTAAACACTGACTTTACAAGTGAGTGTGATCTACAAGAATGTGAGTCACATGATTAGAAATAGGCTGAAAACAACACACTAGCAATAAAAGGCCTCGGCAATTCTCCTACCTTGGGAACATCTTTAGGCTTTTCAGGAACTCCAGCAGGTGTTTTCTTTTCCTGAATGGACAAATTAACAATGGTCAGACTCAAAGCTGACTAAAATAGTAACTGAAAATTGCCTGAAAAATATGCATAAAACAATGCTTTGAATTAGACACAATGAAAACAGACTCTACAAGATCTTCACACATCAATAAGCTATAATTAAAAACACAGGTTTCAAGAAGGCATTATGAAGAGGGAAACAAATCAGAAATGTGAGGAGAGGGAAGAGAGAGTTTTTCACCCCAAAAAAGACACTATGACTTATAATATATCACAAAAGCCTACTTTTTAGACTACATTTATTATGCTTTTGGATGCATTTCTGTTTATTTTCAACTCCATGAACTGTAATTGCATGGAAAAGAATGATCAGTCCTTATTTTGTGTTGCGTGGTAGAAACCAAATCATCCCTGTTTGAAACAACGCATTTTTGGTTGAACTGTCACTTTAACTACTAACAAAATGAAAGGAATGGAAAAAAAGAAAAGGTTAAGAATATGTGCGATCTCCAACTGACCAGGTCTGCTCGTCTGTATCCGGGCGGCAATGTGTCATCTCTTTCACCACAGAAAACACCCTTCTCTGCTTTTACATTTGGCTGAGACATGCAATACACTCCGTTAGAAAACACACGTGTAGAAAGACACAGGCTGTTAAATTATCAGCATTCACAAACTCATGCTAGGATTATTGCTTAAGTTTTAAATATACATCACTCATATATCTACATCTACGCCGTACCTCTCTGACTTCTGGTCCAGTGAATACTGGGACTTTAGGAGCCACAGGTTGTGATGGTGGTAAAGTGCCAGACAGGGCATCAAATGGATCTAACTCCTACACACACACATAAAAATAAACTCAGTGGGATGTTTTAATTATAAGTATCTGATAATCACACAACACAAACCACAAAGATAAAGCCAGCATGTAAACTCACCTCCGTACTGACTTTACCTCCTGGAGGACCCACTTCCACTTGCACCTGCAGCACAAAGCAAAATAACTTTATTATACTGACATATCTGGACTGTGCTACATATTTTCCTCTGGGAGGATTTTTCAGTAAACTACCATTTAAAAGTTTTGGGTTGTTTTTTAATATTTTTTAAGATTCTTATGCTTACATTTATCAAAAATACAGTTATAAAATACAGTAATATTCATAAAATGTCATTATTAGTGTTTTCTGTTTTAAATATTATCTATTTTAAAATTATATTTATTTCTGTGATGTAAAGCTGAAATTTCAGCATCATTACTTCATTCTTCAGTGCCACATGATTCTTCAGAAATCATTCTAATATGTTGATTTGCTGTTCAAGAAACAGTTGAAAACATTGTGGAAACCATTCAACTTTTTTTCAGGATGCTTTAATGAATAGAAAGAAATTTTGTGTGGCATACAGTGCTTTGCGAAAGTATTCATACCCCTTCATTTTGTTTATGTTGCAGCCTAATGTTAAACTGCTTTAAATTACTTTTTCTCCCACATCAGTTTACACTCCATACACCATAATGATAAAGCAAAAAACAGATTTGTGACAACTTTGCAAATTTATTAAAAATAAAACACTGAAATAATGACACTGCATAAGTATTCATACCCTTAACTCAGTACTTTAGTTGAAGCACGTTTACAGCCTCAAGTCTTTTTGGGTATGATGTGTCAAGCTTTGCATATCTGTCATTCTTCACCTCTCAAGCTCTGTCAGCTTGGATGGGGGCTGTCAGACATTTTCAAGTTTGTCCAGAAATATTTGATTGCGTTCAATCCAAGGCTCTGGCTGGGCCACTCAAAGACATTCACAGAGTTGTCTAAGTCACTCTTGCTGTGTGCTTAGAGTCACTGTCCTGTAGGATGGTGAAACTTCTGAGGTTCTGAATTCTCCTTGAGTCCTTCAGTCCCTGCTGCTGAAAAACAGCCCCCCAGCATGAGGCTACTACCACCACACTTTACTGTTGGGATGGTAATCTACAGGTGACGTGCAGTGCCTGGTTTCCTTTAAACATGATGTTTGGAACTGAGATTCATCAGACCAGAGAATCTTGTTTTTCACAGTCTGAGGGTCCTTTAGGTGCTTTTTTGCCAATTCGATGTGGGTTTTCATGTGTCTTCACTGAGAAGAGGATTGAGTTTGGCCACACCGCCATAAAGACCAGCATATATGATCATGGAGCTCAACTAGAGTGACCATCAGCTTCTTGGTCACTACTATAACTAAAGCCCTTCTCCATCGAATGCTCAGTTTAGCCAGAAGGCCAGCTCTAGGAAGAGTCCTAGTTGTTCCAAGCATCTTCCATTATGAATAATGGAAACTACATGCTACTGTGAACCTTCAATGCAACTCTTTGTACCTTCATGCAAGCCTGTTTCTGAGCTCTACAGGCAGTTCTTTTGACCTCAGAGCTTGGGATATGGATTTTCAGCTGTTAGACCTTTTCTGAGAGGTGTGTGCCTTTTCACATTGTACTCATTCAAATGAATTTGCCACAGTTTAACTCCACTCAAGTGTAGTAACATCTACAAGCAATATGAATGCTCCTGAGCTAAAATTCAAGTGTCCTAGAAATACTTATGCAATGGAATCATTTTAGTTTTTTATTTCTAATGAATTTGCAAAGTTGTTACAAAGTTGTTTTACGCTTTGTCATTATGGTGTATGGAGTGTAGACCGATGTGGAAAAAAGTAATTTAAAGCAGTTTAACATAAGGCTGCAACATAAAAGTGAAAAAACGAAGGGGTATGAATACTTTCGCAAGGCACTGTAATGTCTTTACTGTTAAGATTTTGACATGATACTGTCACTTTTGATGATTTTTTTGCATACTTGCTGAATAAAAGTATTAGTTTCTCTTTTTTCTGATCCTGATACCCACAAACATGATTGATTTTTCCTTACTTTTTAATTACTATTTAAAAGCATAATTATTGCTTAAGACATTCAGTGAGCTTATATTAACTGAGTGACTACATGGGAAAAAAAAGTACTTGTTACACCACAAAATCATTAAAATGTTCAGAAAATGAACAACTGAAGACAAAATAAGTGATTAAAAATCGTGAAAAAACCTAAAAGAAATGGTGGCCAGTTACAGGACCTAAAATATACACTGTCTTATTCTTATTAGTATAAGTTATAAGTTTTATGTTGTGTGTCAACTGCACACAACTACAATGCTTAAAATAGAACACAATGTTTTCCAGATGATTCACAGCCTTTCTAACCTTTTTTTGCCACTGTACATGTGCTATCTGGACCAACAATGTTTTGAAATGTGTGACCTTGTGGTAGCAGTTAGTAAAAATTAGTAAAATATTTCCCTCAAAAGCCCTTTTAAAATCCAATAAGACACACTGAGTGCTTTTTTCCCCCAAGCACAAATATCTGAATGTGAGGGTAAAATAAGAATGCTGATGAAATTTTTATGCACTCCCGGTGATCGTCCATCATTCCATTAAAGTACCTTTTGAGCGCTTGTCTGTTTTAGGGCAACGGCTGGGGCTGAGGGCTTCACAACAGCCGGATCCACCTTAGTAGGTCCCGGTTTGGATGACGGAGTGGTTGTACTCTATCAGGAGCATACGCACCACATTAAAATTACATTTCTAAACGAAACTGAGCAATTGCGCAGCCAAAGCAAAGCCAGAAAGTGAAAGAATAGAGAGATAAGACATTGGTCTTATCTTTACAGAAGTGCAATGATGCAACTCCTCACAACTGTATGAAAGATACATTGATGAGACATTGCTGGGATTGGACTATCTATCAAAAGAGAATTCCTGAAGTAAAAGCAACAATAACTGGCTTGCAGAAGATATCACAAAAGCTGCATATAGATGAAGTCATGTTTTGCAGAAGAAGATGGACAAGAGAAGCCAGAACGCCAATGAATGCTGTGCATTGGTGTACCTGGGACTTGTCTTTCAGGGGGTCTGTGGGCTTCACTGCTGTCGTTCCAGCAGGTCCAGTCCCAGAGCTCACAGTTGGGACTTTAGGAGAGGGTGCAGGTGTGGGTTTAGTGACTGTGGCCTGCAATCAGTATGCAGGTGTAAGAACGGAATACAGCGGATACTCAAGATGCACTTTAAAGTATGAAGATGAGATGAGATGGATGGACGAAACCAAATGAAGATGGATTGCAGATGGGATCGCAGATGCAGATTTAGTTTCAAAATGGCAGAGGAGAGAGTTTAAACTTGATGTTACTTGAGGCGGCATCCAAAAAATGACCCAAAGAACAAATACTAAAAACACCATCTCCATTAGACAGAGAAGTTTGTGAGCAAATGGTCCCACAGATGCTTTCCAGATGTTTTGAAAATGGAAACAGCCCAGAAGTGTTGTGTTAGTGTTCACCAAAAATGTTAACCAAGAATGAAAGAAAGTTAAGAAAGAAAGGCTTTTAAGAAAGAAGTTTTGAAGAAAGAGTTCAGTGTGGCCCTGATGAAACCCAGCGTGAGGAAGGTGTAAATAAGCCCGTAGTCCAACAAAATCCAGCAGACGGATGGTGACTACCTGAGGCGTGACTTGAGAAGGTCCTTTCTGAGTGGAGGTGAATCCACCACCGCCTGCAGCTCCCGCAGCAGATACTCCTGAAGGAGCTGCTGGAGTTGCAGGTGTGGTGCCGGGTTTGACAGTCACAGCTGCTGTAGACGATTGCGCAGTTCCCTTCTACAATGCAGACATGAAAATGGCAATCATATATCAGAAAGGCAATGAAATCAAGACAGATTCAAACCCAGGTCTGAAGTTCAGATGTTCCCTGATGGCATAACTATAGTCTAGCAAAACACTTTCTCTGGGCAGATCTTTGTTTGTATAGGGACATTAAAGTGACCTTTATTTTGACCAGATATAGAAACCAGGGAGTTTTGGTGATCAAAGCTCATTAACAATCACACAAATGGCAGTTACAAGCAAGCAAATCAAAAGCAAACTCCGGCTGTAACTAGATTCAGGAAAGTGAGTCATAGGGCAGACACTCCTCATGGGAGACACCATGTCCTGCCACAACCAAATATCCCAACATGCTCTGTCCGGGGCAACAGATAACTACGAGAAAAATGAAAAGAACATTTCTGTTCTCAAAAAAGTTCAATTTTTAATTTTAAGTCTCAAAAAACAACCAACAAAATCCCCTAAGAGTCCATTTAAATCCAAAAGTATAAAGACTTCTTTGTCTTGTATATCTTTACTGTATTCTCTGTCCTCCTGTAGATTTTGATGGTTCTGCTTGTTAAATCAAGCGTCTTGACAACCACCCACAAAAACCCTAGTACTGTGGTAGGGACTTTTGCACTGGAAAGTGTTTTTTTTTTTTCACAAAAATTGTTACATATTTTGTTACCAAAATGTTTATTTGTCTCACTTCTCATTTATGAAGCCCATTTCCGCCACAGAATAAAAAATAAAAAACATAATTGCGACTTTTTCTCACAATTCTGACTTTTTGCAATTTGACTTTTCTCAGAATTGAGTTCTGACTTTTTTCCTCAGAAGTGCGACACAGTTGACCTTTCGCAAAAACCCACCCTCCTTGGTTACTTCTTAAAGTGTCAGCTTTAAAATGTTGTAATTTTTGAAAGAATTTCTAACAATAAATAAAATTTTGTGGCTCTTTAGTGTGTTGTGATCGGTGTATTGCCTTATTAGATCAATGACATGAATCGCATGTCTTTCAACATTTTTGTTTTTACTTTAAACAAAAAAAACAAAAAAAAAACACGAATAAGCATCACAACGTATTTTATTTTGACGGCATAAAGACGTCAATACACACAATATTTCAAGCTTAAAGCCACTGGAGTTAATCTACTCTCTTTCTGATTCTCCTGTCGGACAGAATGGCAGATTCTGCATTATGATTGGTCAACTGCGAGTTATAAAATCAGAACTGTGAGACATAAAGTAACAACTCTGAGAAATAAAGGTGCAATTCTGAAAAATAAAGTCAGAACTGTGAGATATGAACTTACAATTCTAACTTTTTTTCTCAGTAATGCGAATTCATTATCTTGAACTTGAACTTGACTTTGTCACGCAATTCTGATTTTATATTGTGAATTGCGAGTTATTAAGTCAGAATTATGAAATATAAACTCTATATATTCTGAGAATATATCAGTCTTTTTTCCCCCTCAAAATTTTACTTTATAACTCGCAACTGCAAGTTTATATCTTATATCTACTTTTTTTTCAGAATCATGTGATATAAACTCAAAATGGCGAAAAATCAGATATAATCAGAATTATGTGATAAAGACAATTTGCAATTCTGACTTTATTCCTCGCATATGCAAGTTTATATCTCACAAGTATGAGAAAAAAAGTCAGTAAGAATTGTGAGATACAAACATGCAATTGCGAGATAAAAAGAATTCGCTATTTTGACTTTGTAACTTGCAATTGCAAGTTTAAATCACAATTCTGAGAAAAAAGTCAGAACTGAGAGTTTATACCTGCAATTTTGACTTCATAACTCACAATTCTGAGAAAAAAAAAACTGCGAGAGAAAAACTCACAAAAACTTTTTTCTATAGCTGGAGGGAAGGCAACAAAGTAGCTTTCCACATTCTCAAAGGAACAGCATTTAACACTTTATCTGAATAGACGGAAGACTTTTCCCAGTTCTCCATTCAGCTACGCCACCACACCTCTTAAAAACACAGTAACTTCTCTCACAGAACAGACACCTGAATACTTCCAAGCAAGAAAATGCGGACAGCTGTCAACATCCAGTGGAGACACAATAGTTCGATAAATTTGTAGACTGGAAATGGAATCTTTCCATCAGACAAATAAATGAGATGATGTAAACAAATGGAGACAAAATGACTGAAATCAACAAAGGATTTTACCTCATATTGTGCAGGTTTCACTGTGGAGACCTGAGATGTTGAGGTGGGTGTGACTTGCTGAGACTGCAAAAAAGAAAGACAGAAAGAGTTGAGTGTTTGAGAAAATAATGCATTTACATTACTATAAAAAGCATTATTGCTGCTATCAATAAATGCATTAGGCCTTATGGAACCCATTATTATCCCTGACCTTCTCGCTACATTAAAAACAACCAGAATCACATGCAAATCATGAGTTCAGTTTGAAACATGAGATCATGCTGAATCACAGAGAGGTGAAACCCAGCGATCGCATCTTATTAAACACACTTGAATGTGTGAATGATTTCAAATTCGAGCAAAATCCAAAGCACAAGATTTGATTTCTAATCAGACAGCCTAAATCGTTATTAATAGATAGATATCTTTCTTTCTATATGTTTCTGAACTCTGCAGCAATAACAATCCTAGCTGACTTACTGTAAGGACTAAGTAGTTCAGTAGCTGCATTAGTTCACAGACTGCATCTTAAACAAGGGCTTCTAAATTACCAGATAAGATCATTAACCACCAAACCATCATAATCATGGCAACCACTTCTAGTTATTCATGGTATGTGTTCCTCTCTAAACGCTTGCTGTTAACACAAAACCTTTAAATACAGATGTTCTGTATTATTACAGTGACAGCTGCTTATGGATGAAATGGCTTTTTTATTGGCCTTTACATTTTCTCTAGTTCTCTTCTACCCAGAAGGTTTGTCAACATCAAAATTCCAAGGAGCAAACAACATATAGATTTACTGCTTCAATGTTCCTTGAAGTGTTCTAACAAGCTCAGCAGGTTTTAGGTTATGTACTGAATGAGGGTGGATTGTTGATGATGAAATACAAAGAAGCAGAGATAATGACACAGGTAAATAGTCAATGTTACACGTGGTAAATCCGAGGTTTTCTGCCAATTCAGCGTTATTAGTGATTAGTCATTTTGTCAGTCGCATAATTTCTATTTATACAGCACTGAAAAGCCCCACTCATAGTGAAATCTCATTGGTCCACATAACTCCTCATTAAACTTAACATTATATTTTAATATAATTAAACTTGACATGTTTTGATTGTGTCACGTTGCCCTAAATGGCCTGCGTGACTCTCAGAAAACATACTACATGGTTGTCATGGTAGGTCAGAGGAACTTAATAGAATATAAACAAAAATCTAAAGACCACTTCTTCTTTTTTAAAGACTATTTTCTTCTTTTACTTTCTTAATGTTCTTCAGTTTATTGGATGTGATCATTAAGAAGTAAATAAATATCAAAATATGATAAATGATAAACTTTTTGTATTATTTCCAATAAATTGAAACAATAATATTGATAAAATAATAATTAATATTAATTATTATACTAATAAAAATGATTACAATAAAGTGTCAAGCATTATAGTCTTAAAATTTTCCAAATTTACTGAACAACATTTTTAAACAATAAATAAAAAAAAATATTTTTTTATACCTACGATTAGAATTTTAAGTACTACTATTATTAGTATCTAAATATTATTGCAATAATATCAATCAGTTATTATTATTAGAATTATTTGAACAATTATTTGTTTTCTGACACCGTCAAAAGGACTGGGAATTTTGAGAAATGGGATAGGAAAATGAAACAAGCCAGACACAAAAATATGTGCATATGCAATAACCTCTAGGACACAACTTCTACCACATCTTAAAATGAAAAGGAAGGTCTCACAGAACTGTTATTCAGGAAGCTTTAAAGCTCAGTCCTTGCTATTTTGCTGATATCTGACCACCAATGACACTTCGCTCCCAAATAAGCTGTGCATTGGCCTTTAGTGCACGTGAACACTTGGTGTTCGTTCCCTGTGCCACTAAATAAAGACAAATGAGCAACACCAATAATAAAACATAACCCAACCCATTCAACAACAATACAACAGAAGGTGGAAACCCATAGGAGAACGACTGTGAGTACATGAATTGAATGAGCATGGGTGTAGAGCTAAACGTTGCGTGCAAGAAACCACCTAGATGCATGCTTTTTAGGCAGGTAAACACTATGCATGCTCAGCAAATAAAAAACAAAGCATTATGGGTGCTTTGTGGGATTTGTAGGTAAACACGGGGCAGGTACCATTTAAAAGGACAAAGTGTGCATAAGCACCAAAATGAATTTTATGCTGACTCAGCACACTTAAAAACAAAAGTAAACATTCAGAGATCTCAATGTAACCACAACAGATAATCCTATAAATAATAATAGAGTTAGTGATTTACATATTTTTTCTGTGAAATGTTATGACTAACATAGTCTAGGATGGGTTTCGCTGACGTCATCGACATAGAAAATGTGTCAATACCCCAAAATAGGCCCAAATGCACACATGACTCAATGACAAGCTCACATTGTCATCTCATTATCACAATGTTCACAATTCCTGACAGACAATCTAACTATCCCTCACATTTAGCAGCACAGTCCAAGTTTGACAACTCCTCCCAAAACCACGGCTTGTTAGCAGGCGTTAGCGAAAGTTACAAAGGAAATAGTAACACGGGTTAGGTACAAACCCCACAGGTCTTCTCCAACCTGTTTGAACCTCTGAGCCACTGCCCTCTTCTAATTCAACCAAACTGAAGAAGCATATTTGGTGGAGTCCCACATTGAATCTTTAGACACACCCTTTTAGCATAACAATTGGGATTTGTAAACATAAGTTAGCATCAATGTTAGCATTGATTCTTACATCCCAATAACTCAAACTCCCTCAACAGTAGTACTAAATAGGAAAAAAATACACTTTATAGGCCTTTTGTCAGTAGTTACGTCATTGTTTGATTCAATTCTTTAACAAAAATCATGACTAACACACGTCTCCACCCAAATCACCACAGACGTACACTCATAAACTCTCTGTGGTTATACAAAATGTGACGTCTTAGGTTTCTCATTCAAAATGCTTGTTATTAGTTAACTGCTATGACGACAACATATCTGTATTATGACAACTGAGATGTAATGACTATATGACGTTAGCATTCAGGTTTAAGGATGGGCAGAGGTTCAGTAGCAAATAGATTAGCAGACTGTATTTCAAGACCAACTTGTCAAGTGACTACAATCAGTTTTGAGCCTAAAGAAGTGATTTATCCAAATGAAGAAAGATTATGACTTAACTAATGCCATAACATTATGATGAGCCAACATCCTGGATGTGGAAAATGACTTCAAGTTGCTACTTGCAACCATCAAGTATGCACTCCAAGCATGTACTAAATGGCCAGCAGCAAAGTATAGGCTTGTGAATGGTATACTATAGTAGAACTGAGGAAAATCAATGCAAATAGTTTGTTTAAACAGTTTTGTAGATGCCACAACTGCGTTTTTTTAAGCCCACAATTGCTCGGCAATTTAAGGTAAAAGTGAGGATGTAGATTTCCAAAACATTTCATGCTGGCACTAGACTAAGCAATTCTATGTTAGAATTTATCTGGTTGTCATCTTAAACCAAAATCTGCAACCACTCAGATAGGGTGTAGCACGCTTGTTGCATTACAAAATGAATTAATTATCCAGCCATGTTTTCAGATATGAAATATGACCTCTTGCCATGAGCAAAGTCAAAATGGCACTTTACAAAATATGAAAATGGCACACTGAGGTCACAATCATCTCAAAAATGTAAGCATAGGCCGACATGACAGACATCTCTCATAAACTTGCTTAAAACCTGCTTAACTCAAAACCAATGCAGTAAACATAAAACATTAATCTTAGTACCCATCTGTTTAAACAGTTTCCTGATAGTTTAGATGAAGTCTGATCAGACAAGAAGGTAAGAAATTAACTAAGGCCTTTTCTCTCTCAGGCAACAATGAAACAAACACAGCTTCTTTCGTGCCAAAAGCACTGTAATCGTTTCCACAAACACACTGGCACACCTCAGCTATAGGTACGTACAACGGCAGGAAACCACAGACAGATCTGCAAGAGCTGTAAATACGTACCATCTGTGACAAAACCGAGAGTGTCCTGTTTCACGTTCTCCTGTAATCCAATCTAAAAGAGAGTCACTTCAAATTCCCTCGGCCTGAAATGTACAAAATATATCCCTTTTGCACACATACACACATATACTAACAGAAACACGCCCAGCAGTCAAGCTAGAAGCTTTTAGATCCTCCCACTCCACGACTTCAACAGCTGTTGACCCGCCTCCAAGCGTGGAAGTCTTCTGATTGGTCAAGAGAGGGGGCTCCGCCTATCCTTACAGCGAGCCAGGAAAAATAAACATGAGTCTGTTTCCATACAACTAAGGAAGTTGAAGTGGTGGTAATGGGCTTCAAAGATAGGCCGAGTGCAGTGGTTTTAGGGGTCTGGGCCGGTCTGGACTGATAAGAATTTGGGCACGTTTCTGTAGAGGCTGGTGATGAAAAAGACGCAGTGCAGTGCAGAAACCTTCCAGTTTATGCCTGTCAGGCTGGGTGTGTCCTGTACACTCACTGCTTAGGAATCTGAACTGCACAACCTACCATCAGCCCAGAGAAAGAGAGAAAAGCATCATATGCGCGTCAATCTGCCACACCCAAAGCATGGAAAAATAACAGAGAGAAAGAGAGAGAGAGAGAGAATGAGTTAATGCTTATAAGAAAAAAGACCGAGGACGAAAAACAACTGGGTGAGTCATGAGCCCTGCTTTAAACGGAAGCTCGGACTTGCTGCAGAGTTGGTGCCAGTGCTTATGTAAGAGAAACATGGCGTAGCTACGTAGTCACTGAACGCGTTGACTCACTGCCTTTACATACACTCCTGGTAAAACAAAAGGCTTAACTGGTTTGTTTGTTCAGACAGGATGCCATTTTGACTACAAACCCCAAATATTGCAAAACCAAGCCCACTTGTATTGTAGAAGAGCGCCTTCTGGTGGACGCATCAAAAGTTGATCAATGAGAATACTATGAAAATATAAGTTTAACCCTCCCAGATGACTAAAATAGGTGGATCTATAATGAATTAAAAATAAAATAATAAAATAAAATAATAAAAGTGGCATACACTTTAAATTATAGATATTTACACACTACCAGTCAAGTTCTTTTACGTTCCATTTTTAGTTTTTTAAAGTATTCTCTTTTGCTCACCAAGCCTGCATTTATTTGATCCTAAATACAGCAAAAACAATAATGTTGTGAAATATTTTTACTATTTAAAATAACTGCTTTCTATTTAAATATATTTTAAAATGCAATTCATTCCTGTGATCAAAGCTACATTTTTAGCATCATTACTCCAGTTGATTAGGAAACATATTATTATTATTACTATTTAAAAATATATATATATATATTATTATTAATATTATTATCAACAACATTTCAAAGATTGGCATTTATCTAAAATAAAAAGCTTTTGTAACATTATACACTTTTTTGGAAAAGAATTTATAGAAATTAATACTTTTATTTAGCAAGAATGCTTTAAATTGATCAAAGGTGATAATAAAGACATTTATAATATTACAAAAGATTTCTAGTTCAGATAAATGCTGTTCTTCTGAACTTTCTATTCATCAAAGAAACCTTAAAAAATTCTACTCAGCTGTTTTCAACATAATAATAATAAATAATAATAATAATTTTGAGCAGCAGTTCAGAATATTAGAATGATTTTTAAGGATCATGTGATGAGTTATAATGCTAAAAATTCAACACAGGAAGAAATTACATTTTAAAATATATTTAAATAGAAAAATGTTATTTTAAATAGTAAAAAAGTGTTTTTGCTGTACTTTGTATCAAATAAATGCAGGCTTGGTGAGCAGAAGAAACTTCTTTTAAAAAACATTAAAAATCTTACTGTTCAAAAACTTTTGACTCGTAGTGCACATACATACACACACAAAATATTGTAAGAACTTATAATGGATTTGAGGTGTGAAGTCCATTAGATGATATATAATATAATCTAATATTATATCACTCAGTAAAAACATAAGATGCAGGGAAAGTAAAGCTAGACAGGAAATTGGAAGGAGCGGTTGACAACAAAGGACAGTCTTAAAATTACTTCTGCAGGAGGAACAGCTGTGCCATAGATTCTTACACACATAACTCGCATCATGCCCAAAAATGTCATTACTATAGTTTTTCTGTGGTGCTGGATATTTTTATGCTAATACTGTAGCACATTTTGCACAGCTTAAATGCTTGTATAAGGTCATATAGGCTTTTATCCAAGTTACAAAACTCCCACACTGGTGACAGCAAAATCAGTTATAGTGGGTGCAGCAGGGCGGAGATTTTGAAGGAGAAGTTTGAAGTTTTTGCGCTTATCACAATACACGACACTCAACATACACCCGAAATGTGTATTTGTTTTCATGCTAATGCTGGAATGCAGTTGCATTCCAGAGAGCAAGTTCTGAGGCAGGGGACATCTAAAGGAAACCAAATAAGGAAAACAGGGAAGTACCACTGACTAAAGGCAACAGATAGTGCAGTGCTTGTGTTTAGTATCCTGACAGAGCAACTACAACATCCGAATCTGATTTCTTCACCATCCATCTGTTTAAATCCAACACGAATTGTCCAGATTTCCACGCCTTTTACTTAAGATGAACCTCCAAGAACAAGCGTTTTTTTAAAGGTCATGGTGAGGTGTGAAAGCTGTGAACATGATGCAGGCTTCAGCAGGATGTGAAACACAGAGCGACTAAACAAGAGTTGCATAGCAACCCTTATCTGTCAATAAATGAGTCTGTCATCAGAGTCCCACCCAGACACAGAGGTCATGAAGTGACAGTGATGAAATCTAGAAATGTATGTGCAATTCAGGTTCTGCAGGCTCAGAACTGACAATCTGAATAGAAAACACTTGAAAACAAACCAGGCTCTGTAAATGAAAAAACACATAAAAAAAAAACCACAGCTTAGAGTTCACTCTGTTAAAACACTGCTCTGTTTGTTTGAGCAGTCCTTGAGTTCTAATATAGCTGGAGAAAGCTATCCGTTAGCATTCCCATTCATCTCAATGAAAATTAAAGCTACATTGTGACCCCAATAAAGTGCAGTTTTTTTGTCTTGTGGCGAATATTTTCTATTTACAAAGATTGGGTGGGACATATTAAAGACTCTCTTTTTTAGCCCACAAAAATAGCCAGTAGTCTGTAATGTTGATCATAAAACTGTAATGATTTTATCATATTGTAAGACACTAAAATATAGAAAGCTTTAAAGCTAATGGTGCATGTCTGATGGACTAAAAGCCACACAACTCCCGTTTTGATTTCATGTGGTTTTTAAGATTCAGGTATTGCATTTACTTTCACTCACAGCTTTCCATTTGTGGTGTGGGTGACCATAAATGTTGGAAACTTGCATTGGCTAAAGATACACAGCCCCAAAAGTACACAAAACAAGTTTAATGTCATAAAAGCACTACCTTTGGACAGACTGCAAGAAAGCAAATAGAATATCTCACACACACATGCATATACATGCATGGTAATGTATAAACACGTTTGACTCACAGCTGTTAAAAAAATCTGATGTTTTTGAACACACAAGGTGTGACACTGATGAAGAAATAACCTCCATCTGGTTGAATCAGCACATTATGATGCATAGCACATGCTCATCTCATCTCATCTCATAAAATAAAAAAAATAATAATAATAAACAAAATAAAATAAAAAATAAAATAAAATGATGTGGTTGAGTCAGCACATTATGATGCACAGCATGTGCTCGTAAAATAAAATTAAAATAAAATTAAAATAAAATAAAATAAACAAAATAAAATAAAATGATGTGGCTGAGTCAGCACTTTATGATGCACAGCATGTGCTCGTACAATAAAATTTAAATAAAATAAAATAAAATGATGTGGTTGAGTCAGCACATTATGATGCACAGCATGTGCTCGTAAAATAAAATTAAAATAAAATAAAATGATGTGGTTGAGTCAGCACATTATGATGCACAGCATGTGCTCGTACAATAAAATTAAAATAAAATAAAATAAAATAAAAAAATAAAATAAAAATAAAATAAAATAAAATAAAATTATGTGGTTGAGTCAGTACATTATGATGCACAGCATGTGCTCGTAAAATAAAATTAAAATAAAATAATTTTGAAACTCCACACCTGACAACATCTAAAAAGTAGAAGTATTAATGACTTTGCAAGTGTCTAAAGGTTCTCCTGACATCCTGTGGAGCAATATGTCTATATTTAGTAGTTTGTTCTCCATGTGGTTTGTTGACTGAGTTTCTGTCCAAGAGTCAGGAATCTGAATTCAGTTTGCTGACTGTCGCTTATTCAAGCATAACACCTCAAATAACAAGTTCCACAAACAAGTTCTGTTCCAAAATCTAGTATGCTGCCTTTTTGTTTACTGCTAGGAAGCAACGTGCTACACGAATAGCGCCACAGACACTGAGCTGACATTAGCATATGCTGCATGTCCAAAAAATACATAATTAGATAACTACAGAACTCTTTTTAATTGCTAATTCTCTAAATGACAGAACATTCACCAATGACTTAGAATTTTGCCATAATTAGGTGTCTTTTGATGGAACATAATGACATCTTACACAATTATGATGTCATAAAATGTTGCCTTGGGATGATATAGAACAGAATGAAGTTTGTGAAAGATGAAAAAAATTGAGATCTTGTTGCTCAAGTGGGCACAGCTCATGATCTATGACTTCACGCTTGCATAATGATTAGGCAATAAACAATATTTTTGATTCAGTCTCTGATCATGCTCAGAACATGTGGGCATTTAAACGTTCAACCTACCAGATGTTTAACCTCACAAACAAGATGAAGCTCTTGCACTCAGTGTTCTGTATGACGTCAACAGCTGAGAATCTAACAGTCCATCTCAGAGACATCCTTGGCTACAAAAATACCATCTCATGCTTTAAATACCCAGTAATAGCTGCTGAATCAGCAAATACACACACCTACAGACTCAAACATACAGAAATAGAAATGCTACTGGAACTACAGGCTGTCGGAACATGTTCCTCTAGCTGCTCAGATCAATAGTGCATCACTAATTGAGTGCACAAACCACTGAGGATCAATACACTCTATACTGTCACAATACATTTAGCTCACTTCACAACAGAAATAATGCTTAAAAATATCCCAATACAGAGTGTTTTAACTGTATTTCTATTTAGATAAATTTAGATTTTCTATTCAGATCAAACATTAAATTAAAGATTTGTCTAAAGATTTGTCTAAAGATTTGACCACAGAACCAGTCATAAGAGTCAATTTTTTAAAATTGAGATTCAAACATCATCTTAAAGCTGAATAAATAAGCTTTCCATTGATGTATGGTTTGTTAGGATAGGACAATATATGAAAATCTGTAATCCGAGGGTGCAAAAAACAAAAACAAAAAAAACAATCAACATATTGAGAAAAATCACCTTTAGAGTGGTTCAAATTAAGTTCTTAGCAATGCATATTAGGGATGTCGCAATTCTCAATATAATATCGAACCGTTCGGTACAACATCCACGGTTCAATATGTGCTTGTGAATTGCAGTTTTTCAGTTATGTATTTAAATAACTTCCTTGTTTTACTTCTCTCTGAATTTGCTGTACGTGTCGCTGCATTCACGCCATGCCGTAATTCTGAGATGAAAACACGTGACATTCTACTCTATCTGAATTATGTGTTTCTATGGCAACACTATCAACGCCAAAGCCCTCACATGTTCCTGAACTCGTAATTACAACTTGTAAATTCTGAATGTTTTTAGAATTACGACTTAAACCGGTTACCGGTTTGGCGCTACTTAGGCGCTACCTCCGAGTCCGCCAACATGGAAAGCTATAAGTAAAATGTCACGTGTTGTCATCTCGGATTTATGGTAATTATGACATGGGGTGAAGAACACAGATAAACCATATAATACTGCAGACGAGTGTTTATTGTCCTTACATTTCATCATTCAAAACGTTTAACGTTATATCTTGTTTTTATTTAGTTACAGTAATAGCTATGCCTTTAGTCATATTAGAGAAGCTGGAACGGAACGTCATCAGTGATACTTCTTTGATACATATGTGGATTTTCTGCACGAGGGAGCCCTCTGGCGTCCAGTATGAATGAAACCCATTCTATTTTGCATAAAAATTGAAAAAATGATACCTCTCTCAAAAGAAAAATTAAGCAGACATATACTAAACCACACTTTTTCCATTGTACAGAGGTTTACGGGAGTATTTTGTAAATACGGGAGTATTTTAGTAAAACACACTGAAGTGGCAAGATATCAAAACCGAAAACCGTGCTTAAAAACCGAGGTACTATTGAACCATGGATTAACTGTATTGTTGCATCCCTAATGCATATCACTAATTAAAAATTAAGTTGTGATATATTTCTGGTGGGAAACTTTCAAAATATCTACATGGAACATTATCTTTTCTTAGCATCCCAATCATTTTTGGCATAAAAGAAAAATCGATAATTTTGACCCATACAATGTATTGTTGGCAACTGCTACACATAAAGCCGTGCTACTTATGACTGGTTTTATGGTCCAGGGTCACATATAAATGTAAAAAATAGGGGTAACAAGCATACACAATACACAAAAGCTCCAATTATTGTGACAGGAGTCAAAACATTTTACCATCATCTTTAATAAATTCTTACATTTTTAATGTTTTATTTTAGGTAATCATTATATATTCGATATAAGCTTGCATAAGCGTTTTCAAATTTTTAAAAAACTGAAATTATATTATCATCATCATTATTATCATTACTGCAAACTATGAGACATTCAAAATGATCAAAATATGTTCTGGCAAAATAAATGATTCAAATCAATTAAAATAATTGAGTTTTATTATAGTTCATCAAAATCAGTTAATATCACAAAAAGCACTTGTGTATGCACTATACACAACCATGTGACCAGAACGTTTTGTATGTATCTGTATGCAAACCAACAATGCACATTCTCCACAGTGAAACTGAGCATGTGTCTTCCTTCGGGCCATTAACATCAGTAGCTGATGCTGAACCAGGCTGGCATGTTGCACTGTGGGAATGTACAGCAGTTGGAGAGCAGCCCATTGAACAACATTAGCCAACATCAGCCACATATCAGAGAGCTCTGCTCACAGTCAAAATGACGCAGCTATCCATGACATCTGCATAACACCAGTTTTAGGTTGCAGGAAGCAAACTGGTGGTATTAGCATTATGAATGACAATAGGAAAATGAATAGGCTAAAATGTCAGAAGAAAATATCAAGCAATGTTTTCGACCACTAAATCAAACCACAGGTATTATGAACTACTTTCAAGACAGAATCATTGCAAATTCTGCAAAAATCACATTATACACTCTTAAAATAAAAGGTTCCAAAGGTTTTTTTTTTTTTTTTTTTTGTTTTTTTTCACAGAATTGCTATAGAAGAAAGATTCTGGGTTCTCCAAAGACCATCAGATCTGAAAAGAACCATTTTTTCTCAGTCCAAATAACATTTTTAAAAGATTTTCATGGAACCATCAATGCCAATAAAGTGTACAGCAAATTCTCTCACATGAAGGTCATTGAAGAACCATTTTGGGTTCCACAAAGAACCTTTGAATGGATGGTGAAACACTTTTGAAACACATTTGAATAATTTGAAGGAACACAATAGAGAACCTTTATTTTCAAGAGTGTAGTCATTAATAGTCTAATGAATCACAGTGCTCTTTTAAGAAACACACCCAGAAACGCTAACTACTGCACATTGGAACACCTGGATGTGTCATAACATTCCCAGTAAAACAGATAACGGAGACTGAAAAGTCCTTGGTAGAGCTGCAGCTTTATTAAAGTGCTAAAAGTCCCTATAGTTCCACTTTTGTAAAACATTCCCAGCACTCCTCACACATTCCAGCACTCCTCCTCCCTCGGACGATTGCTGTGGGACCAAAGCCAAGACCTTCTGACCAGTGCACTGAACAAAAACTCCCATTTAAAAGCCCACGATCAATCCTTACATTGTCAAGTCAAGTCACTGCACCTCAAACACAACACTAAACAAACCCATGCACACACAGTACTCTCTGAGACCTCAATATGATAATATCCAGTAAGCGACACCTGTTGCTCTACAGCGATGTCCTGCAGGGCCGGTTGGTCCCGCGTGCCGCGGATCCAGCTGAAGATCTGGCCCATGTCTTGCGGTGCTGAGTGTGTGATGCCGTCTGTGTGGCTCTGCTGTGTCTGCTGTCGGAGCTACAGCATGCTCCAGGCACAGGGAGCAGGGGGAGGGGCCAGGGAAGTGGTTTGGGTAAAATGGGCTGGGCTATTGCAAACTGAGGGAGGGAAGGAGGAATGGCTAAATAAGGAAGCACATGGAATTTATACCACCTGACTGAGACGTCTGACACTTTTAAAGCAGGGATAGCCAGGGCGTATATAAATGTTCACACGGTATGATCCAAAGGTAAACGTTTATGGGTATTTTTATGGTGCGTTTGAAAGATGTACATACAAAGACTGCTATTCTTAAACCAACAAAACAAAGTACAAACGAATTTAAACAGAGGTGCGGTAACTTATAAATCATAGTGACAAAAAATGATTGTAGTAAAAAAAAGTGAATTATGTTAAAGACATAGTCGACCCATTGAGAGAATTTAGCCATCATTTTATTACTTTCTTCTGTGAACAACATATCAAAAGATATTTTGAGCAATGCTGGCACCCAAACTATTTTGGTCCCAATTAACTTCCTTTTTATTGTCCATTTGGGAATCGAAAGTGCTTAGCTACCAACATTCTTCAAAATATCTTCTTTTGTGTTGCACAGATAAAACCGGTTTAGGCATAAGGGAAAGTAAATGATGGAAGCATTTTATTTTTGGGTGGACTATTCCTTTAAAGCCTTAAAGAAATCTCTAAAAACACCCCTGATCAGCATGTCTAACCAGCACAAGTTACGTTTCACAAGAAGGAAGCATGTCATTAAGCATTTAGCAAGAGTTTCTGATTCATCAGTGCACAAAACGACTAAAATCAGGGATTCGCACTCACAAAACACTTGTCTGAAATGCCTAAACCCAATGCACTGTCTCCACCCCAAATGCTGAGAACAAAACATGCCTGTTCAGTAAGATTTGTTGGGTGTGAACATTAAAAATGTTCAACTGACATCTCATCAGATGTTGACATGCAGTTATTCGTGTTAGACAACTAAAAACTAGGTGCGACAAGGATTGCAGTTTTTTTAGACAATGAGAAATTGTCTTACCTACAAAATTGACTTGGAGTAAACTCATTCCCTGAAAGTTATTACAAGTAATTACATTTTTATTAAATCTCTAAAAACAATACAATCAAGTAGTCTTCACAGCCTTTACACAAAAGCAGGCTTAATTAAAAATGCTGAAATGTCAAACATTTAAAATGTGTTGTTTTCCCCTAGCAACACTTGTTTCTTATAGCATTTCTGAGATTGGGCAGATTCCAATTTTCAGTTTTCAACTGGACAATTAACTACACGTTGCTTCAATGCAAGAAACTAATGCTAATCTTCTGTGCATTATTATATTATATGATATGAGAATAATACTTTCATGAATATGAAATCTCCTCTTCTGCAAAGCAGTATATTCACAACTAGAGGCAAGATATATACCGGTAGATTTCAAAAACTGTCAAACGTAGAGATTTTAGACTATCGTTTCTATTGCGGTTATACACTCACGTGACATTGCTGTGGTACATGGTCATGAAAATATTGTTTTCACACATTTTTAAGCATTGCAGTTTAAAAAAGTGATTTTAGGCCTTTGAAATGCAATCAGCAGTGAAAAATAAGTAATTTCGTAAGTAATATGTGTGTGCTGTCAGAGAGTTGACTACTTGACTACAAATCTTAATGTTTAAGCATATAATTACATTCTAGGGAATTATGTGCTAACTTTATAGCAACAGTTTGGACAGGATCCTATTCTAACATGACAATGCCTCTGTGTATAAGGCAAGGTTCACAAAAAAATGATTGATTCTGTCAGTGTGGAAGAACTTGATTGGTCTGAATAAAGCTAAATCCTAATACCATCTAAACACATCTGGAGTGACTTTAAATGGGACGCCCCTTCTTTAGAACAGAAAAAGGCAATTCCAAAACTGTGGCGACAAAGATGGAAACATAATTCATGAATTTAAAAATTGTATTTCCATCTTTGTTGCAACAGTTTTGAAAGCGTCTAAAATGACTGTACCCATATGTACAAGTCATTGGTGTTTGGTGATGAGCTGGGATTTGGACTTGCCTTACACACAGAGGTATTGTCATGTTAGAAGAGAAAAGGGTCTTGTCCAAACGGTTGCTATAAAATTAGAAGCACACAATTATCATTATATGCTTAAACATTAAAGGGGTCCTATTATGCTCTTTTACAAAGTCTTGATGTTGTTTTGGGGTTGTACTAGAACATGCTTTCATGCTTGGTGGTTTAAAAAATGCATTTTTTAACGTAATTTACATTATTACAATACATTTCTCCCAGCCTGGCACATATGGCTCAATTAGATCCGGGTTTAATGAAGGCTCGCCTTCCGAAAAACGAAATGTGTTGTGATTGGTTAGCTGTCCCACTGCGCTGCGATTGGCGAACAGCTTAGACGGTGTTTCAGTACTGTCACGCCTCTTGTCAAAGAAGTTCCGTGTACAACTGTTAGTGCAAGTTAGATTAAAGTGATTCTTACGTTTTAAATATTAAATATTTTTCTTACAAAAATGCATTGATTCGCTACAGGAGGCCTTTATTAACCCCCCGGAGCCGTGTGAGGCACTTTTTATTATGGATGGATGCATATTATTGGACTTGTTTTGGACTGATGAGGAGAAATACCCATCTATGCCATTCTAAAGCTTGGAAGTGCCAAGATAAATTTTAATATAGCTCCGATTGCATTCATCTGAAAGAAGGTATATACACCTAGGATGCATGGAGGGTGAGTAAATATTACGATACAGTAGTGTTGGGTCCTATCATCAGCCTGCGAGATCGCCGATACACAATATTATTGTGCTAATGTATTTAATTATTAACATACTTAGTTTCATTGCCCAAAACCAGCTCCAGCATAAGGCTAAAAGCAGCCTAACATTATCAAAGAACATCATCACTGATCAGCCTAGCCTATTCTAGTGCAAGTTAATGCATTTTAAAAAACACTCGCATTATAAGTGAAGCTATCTACACTGTATGATGAATAAATCTTTTACCACACACTGCACACGTCTGCGGCGTGTTACAACTCCGACACGGCAACCGGAGTAGATCGCAGCTTTGGCATGTGTTTCGACACCCAGTACTGCACACGTCTGCGGTGCGTTACAGCTCTGATGTGGCCACTCTAGTCAATGCTTGTGTTTATACCCGCCGCGCTGCTGCATCGCTAAAGTTAGGCTAATCCCCCACCTTATCCCTACCCTCCCTCCAACAATTCGAATTTCCGTGGGCGGGATTTAATTTAGTGATATTCTAATGAACCGTGTTGTGACATCATTGCATGCGGAAAGCAAAATATCTCCTTTTGGAGTGGACTTAGAGATAACTTTGTAGATCTTTTTTTATGCCCAAAGATACACACCACACACTGAGTTTACTCATGTAAATTACTAAAGTAGTCAAACTTGTTCATTAGAAGGGGTGTCCCAATACTTTTGGCAGTGTAGTGTATGTAGCATTTCTTATTTATTCAAGCATTTGTCCTAATGCTTGTAATTAGTTTCTTACTGTTTTGTTAATCACTGACTGTTTTGAGCTTGTTTTTCAATTTAGGCTAGTATTAGAAGTTTGTGGTACTGACATTGGTGACAAGAATTATGAAACTTCTATGGTATCAAAAATGTTAACATCATAAACAACTATATCATGATATATATCGTTACCGTGAAATAAAGCTACTCATATCGTAATACGAGACTTTGGTCATACCACCCACCCCTAACTCCCAACCCTCAAATTCACCTCCTGACTGGAAATGTTGACTTGGATTCCTGGGGGCTTCATTTCGACATATGAAACCATAATCAACAGCAGCACACTGAAACGCTTAGCATCAATCCTCATGATGTCAATTGAGAAATGAGCCCAAAGGAACCTGATATTATAAATTGGCTAATTATTTCCAGAGTGCTACTTAGAAATAAACAAACACTGCAATTAGATATACATGATATACTAAAGTGACATCCAAATTATTAGGTCAGTTTGTTTTTTAAATGGAAACATAAAGGTATTTATGAGGATCTCACTTATATTTGCTTATAGGGATGTGACGAGATCCAATGTGATGATATCCTTGCAAAACATTTTGCAGTGTTTACATTCAAGCTGCACGATTAATCCTTAAAACATTGAGATCTTAATTCAAACTCCCACACGATCTTATTCCTGAATGACAATGATTTTGCAATGTCTATTAGGACTGTTTCACATCGCGAGTGTCAGTGAAGTGTGAGAAGCACGTTTTGTCGATGCACGTTAATGAATCAGATTTTAAAATCTCGTCTCGTCTCATTCTTGTGAACCCAGTCTCGTGTCTCGTCTCATCACGTCTCGTAGGATAAGTGTCTCGTCACACCCCTATTCACTTATAATACAATTATTTGTAAATATACAAACACTGCAATTATAACAGCAGTCACTGTCAAACAAAGGACAAAATATAAGAAGTGACATCTAAACTATGAGGTCAGTTTGTTTTTTTAAACTCAAACAAAGGTATTAAGATGATCTCACTTATATTCACAGGTATTGATGGCATGTCAAACGTAAAGCCTTTAATCATGTTTGGGATGAGTTTGGGGTCAGCAGGATTAAAAAAAATTATTCAGCAAGGACGTATTGAAATGATCAAAAGTGACAGTCAAGTTCTTTTCCATTCATCAGTTTTTCAGAATCCAAAATGTATTACAATAATATTACACTTACAACTGTTTTAATAATAAGAAATATTTCTTAAGCACCAATATGAGAAACCTACAACTAAATAGCCATTATGTCCACACTTGTGTAATTCAATACATAAAGGAAGAAAGTGAAGCTTGACCTCTCACAGAAGAACATCCTGTGTTTGCCCAAACACATACAAGCAAGATTTTGTGAAACAAAAGGTTTGACACACCCACATATCTTCCTGTAACTATCTGAAGCACATGGACTCATGTTATGTGAACTGACAAACACCTGAAGGCAGAAGACTACTAATTATTAATGGTTTAATCTGTTAAAAAAATCCTTGATCCATAGAGATGTAAATGCATGAGATAATCTAGCATGCATAATTGTAGACACACCTGAGTGTGTTGTCTGCACGCTCACGGAGCAAGTCAAACCAGCTGTGTTATCTTAAAAAACCCTTAGCGATATATGTTGCTAAAACTTTCCTAAATTGATATTATACTAACTAAAATTATGCATTATATTGAGTTTAGCAGCCCTGGCATTGCCAGGCTAGTGCCCGGTGTGTGTCAATGTAACTGGAGCACCTGATGAAGTGGAGTTTCTAGATATATATATAGTAACAAAATGTCCCTGAGAACATTTCATGACACAGTCACGGGACACTGAAACATTGCAGCCCCACCAGGGACTTTCTAGCAAACAAGTGCATTCCTAGCTATACAAAATCAATGTATTTAATGCATCCCACATTCATAAATGCATTTCACTACGGTCTTTATGGGTACGGCTCAGAGAATCTTGTCATAAAGGAATGCTGTTTTATATTTTCCCGGCTGGATGTGCAAACATGGCAGAGCTGGGTGATAAAACGTTCATGGCTTTGAAAAATTACAGTTCATATCTGTGTCCAGTAGACTGATTGGGGGCAATTATTCAGCCAAAATGTACAGGTATGACTGCCAAGACTTTCATAGTCCACAAGAGGGTGTCAATGCTCCATGAGAAGCTAAAGCATGAAAAATAAATGAACTAGGCCAGTTTCTAAAATGCAAGAATAACACGTTTCATTACACATGAATTTCCATTCATTGTTCAGTCAATCGTGGTAATTGGATGCTTTGTTATTATTATTTAAAAAACTGACCAATTTCAAGCCAATTAAATATTTTACAGATTACGATACCTATAAAAAAAACTATTTTGATTTTGTTCATTTGCATAACTTTAATTTGCACCCTTTAAAAATGTAGTATTTCCAGGTTGCCTATGACCGTGGGAACTACACTCAAAAAAAAAAAAAAAAAAAAGGAACAAAACAATCACTGGGGTGGTTCCCTTTTAAAAGATACTATTATGTACACTTTAGGCATTAATAAGTACTTTTAAGGTATTAATATATAGCATTTAAGAATAAAAAAGATATATAGATTTACCTTTTAGCTTTTGTATCTTAGGGTACGGCTCCAGTGACTGCTTTGCACCTTTTTACTCCAAAAGTGTAGCATATTTGAATTCTACTCTGAATTATAATTTCAAAACGACACATTAAATATGAAACATCTTACCTGGAACCTTGAGGTTGGAGGAGCAGAAGGTTTTTTTTCTAATGAAGTGTCACTTTTCTACAAAGAAATAGACAGACACAAAGAATAATGATTTTACACCCTGTCAAAATTACAATAACCTAAGGGTTCAACATGTTACTACGCCCAAAATGAAGACTAAACAGTCTACCTTAGGAGTGCAACCCTGCAAAACGTCGTAAAAAAACAAAAACACCAGAACCATTCTTGAGGAAATACTTTGTTTTTTACTTTTTTCTATTTAACTAGACTCCGTTTCGATCATTTCTCGTTGAATTTTAGATCATAAAACTTTCGAGTATTAAATGAAAATATTCATTTAGATTTGACGTTAAGCAGCAGTTGTTTATTTTCTCAGCGCATAAGCCATAAGCCATTCTTTAAATTCTTCGAACTTCTTTCCGATTTTACAATTGCAAAGCGACTCCAGTATCACAGTTCTGTAAACTACAATCCATGCAAACGCATTAAAACCTAATTTTACAACACTAAAGCCGACAACGCCCAACTTCTAATATTAACCTATTGTTTTGTTTTTTTAATAACTGAGCCTGTGTTTACAAGTACAAAGACCAACCTACTCCTGAAATGTTTAGGCTACATTTGTCAACTTCATTATTGACCCTGCATTGATCACTACGACTAAATGTTTTATACTGAAACTTAATAGTTTTCTGTGCAGTTCGAATCATGAAACGGATCTACTTACGATGCTCGACCAATACGCTGCGTACGCCATGGTGGAGGACGAGTTGTTTGAAGATTAGAACGTTTGCTAAACTGACTCTTTCCTTGAGTTCCGTTCGTCAGCTTGTTTCATTCAAGTGAGGTGTGCTGCTGTCTCGTTCTTAGATAAAGCCACTCCCGCGACCGTGGGTACCAGTACACTAGCGGTAATTGCAGCATATATATTTTTGGGGCGGTTTATCTCGGCTTCAAGATGTGATAAACTCATTTGCATTTCGATACAATGTAAAACTGCTGCTTCATTTGCATTGTGCATTATAAAAAATATGCAGAGAAAGGCTGAGTCCTTGGCTTACAACACAAGCATTCCTTCGTAGTGATTGCCCAACACTGTGGTTACCGGGATATTTCTGTTTCTCTATGCAAGTACTTTAATAGCAACGCAAACATATTTAGAAAGACTAAAGGTATTGGTAGTGGCATGTCTTAAAACTTCATGAGATTCTAGATAAGTTTCCACGTATTCCTGCGACATTTTTTATAAGCAGCTTCAAAGATATTTGACCATGCGGCTATTTATGATGTCGTATGTTAAAGTCTTTTAAAGTAATGTTAACAACAGACAGTATTTTACCCTTATATGAAAATTTTACGATGGAACAATGCGCTAAAATGTTGAAATTTTCTATCAGGACTTCATAGGACTTTGAACTGAACCGCTCTTGGTTCATTTTGAATCGGACATGTTGAACAAATCGCCATTAAATTGCTACGGAGCCCCGTAAGTTCGTAATTAACTGTTTCGAATGAATCACATGTGTTTAGACTCACTAAAAAGTACTGTTCATAAGAGCCATTCATTCCAAATTCTGACCGTTCACTGGTCACGCTGTAGGCTTTGTTTTGATTCACTAATAAAAACCGACTCATATGAATCATTCGTTCGGGAATCAAATTACACTGGTTGCGCTGTATGATTTGATTGACTAAAGAGAACCGATTCATATGAACCATTTGTTCGGGAATCAAATTACACTGGTTGCGCAGAATAAAAACCGACTCATACGAATTATTCGTTTGGGAATCAAATTATGGTTGCGCTGTATGATTTGATTGACTAAAGAGAACCGATTCATATGAATCATTTGTTCGGGAATCAAATTACACTGGTTGCGCAGAATAAAAACCGACTCATATGAATCATTCGTTTGGGAATCAAATTACACTGGTTGCGCTGTATAATTTGATTGACTAAAGAGAACCGATTCATACGAATCATTCGTTCGGGAATCAAATTACACTGGTTGCGCTGTATGATTTGATTGACTGAAGAGAACCGATTCATATGAACCATTTGTTCGGGAATCAAATTACACTGGTTGCGCAGAATAAAAACCGACTCATATGAATCATTCGTTTGGGAATCAAATTACACTGGTTGCTGTATAATTTGATTGACTAAAGAGAACCGATTCATATGAATCATTTGTTCGGGAATCAAATTACACTGGTTGCGCAGAATAAAAACCGAGTCATATGAATCATTCGTTTGGGAATCAAATTATGGTTGCGCTGTATGATTTGATGTACTGAAGAGAACCGATTCATAAGAATCATTTGTTCGGGACTCAAATTACACTGGTTGCGCAGAATGATTTGATTTTCTAAAGAGAACCGGCCCCAATCCTTCGAAAATCAGTCTTTACTGGTCGCGCTGTAGCTATGCTTTTATTCACTGAAAATAACCGGCTCATTTAAGAGTCATTTATTCTGAAATCGGACCGTAGACTGTGTTTTGATTCACTTATAAGAACCGACTCAAAGGAATCATTCCTTCGGGAATCAAATTTTATTTTGCTGTGTGCTCTGATTCACTAAAAAGAACCGTCTCATAAGAGTCATTCATTCTGATATCGGACTGTACACTGGTCACGCTGTAGGCTTTTTTGATTCACTGATTAAAATCGATGCATAAGAATAATTCGTTCGGGAATCAAATTACACTGGTTGCGCTGCTTGAATCGACTCCTACGAGTCAATCCTTCGATAGTCATATTCTAGTCTGTATGCTTTGATTCACAAAAAACTGTTCATCATTCATTCGATTCACTGATAAAAAAAAACCTTCTCATAAGAATCATTCGGGAATCAAATTATATTACGCTGTATGATTTGATTTACCAAACAGAACCGATTCCTAATAGTCAATCTTTCGAGAATCATATTTTTTACTAGTCGTGCTGTGTGCTTTGATTCACTAAAAATAACCTGTTCATAAGAGTCGTTTATTCTGAAATCGGACCGTATACTGGTCACGCTGTAGGTTGTGTTTTGATTCACTGATAAAACCGAGATTCATTCGTTCGGGAATCAGATTGCACTGATTGCGCTGTGTGATTTGATTTCAAATAGAACCAGCTCATAAGAGTCAGTGCTTGAGAACCATTCTTTAATAGTCGCGTTGTATGCTTTGATTCACTAAAAAGAACCTGTCTATAAGAGTCATTTCTTCTGAAATCGGCGTACACTGGTCACGAAGTAGGCTGTGTTTTGATTCACTGATAAAAACCGACTCATAAGAATCATTCATTCGGGAATCAAATTATATTGCGCTATGATTTGATTTACCAAAGAGAACCGGCTCCCAAGAGTCAGTGCTTGAAAACCATTCTTTAATAGTCATATTGTATGCTTTGATTCACTAAAAAGAACCTGTCCATAAGAGTCATTTCTTCTGAAATCGGCGTACACTTGTCACGAAGTAGGCTGTGTTTTGATTCACTGATAAAAACCGACTCATAAGAATCATTCATTCGGGAATCAAATTATATCGCGCTGTATGAGTTGATTTACCAAAGAGAACCGGCTCCTATAAGAGTCAGTGCTTCGAGAATCATTCTTTACTGGTCGCGCTGTATGCTTTGATTCAGTAAAAAGAACCGGTTCATAAGAGTCATTCGTTCGGGAATCGAACTGCGCTAAGTGCTGTTGTTTTCGCTGTAGATTCAGTAAGAGTGTTCGCAGAAAAGTGAAGGAATCACTGTCAAAGTTCTCACGTACCTAAAGTTCAATTCCACCCTCGAATTGAAAATCATAAAAAAAATCGTTAAAAAGGTGTCGTTCAGAATAATAACAGTTCCCAATCCTAATCAATAGGCCTATATTAACCTTTTACAGTGTTATACAGAATACTACAAGGTAGTGTAAAGTGAATGTCGAAAGACATACCTCCTTGTTGTTTTTCTTACGACCATGACATCTCTTTCTGCGCGGCATGTCTGAGGAATAAGCTCACGTACTTTAAAAACACAGCACAGCTTTGCTTTCACCAGAGGTGGGCTTGCGGCACAGTATGTGCTCCTTCTGCGAACTGTGAAAAATCAATCTGTGCCCGAGGAGGTTTGAGGTAAATCAACCCGTGTGTTCAACTTGCAGAATGTCAGTATGAATTTGCTTTTGTTTTTTGGCTGTTTGTGTCGCTAATGTGTGTGTGTGCGTGCATGCATGTTCTTT